>NC_090233.1:38870341-39122841 GCF_024489055.1 Chanodichthys erythropterus | reverse complement strand
TACAACTTTTTTTTTTTCTCCGTAGAATGAAATCCATTGTGGAAGTCAGTCACAGGAGTCTTTCACTATTTTAATAAGAAACACAAGAGTGCAAACACATTGTATGATAGACATCCTCTCATTAATCAGACTACTTTCCTCTTCCTTGACTGAGGACAAGAACAACACACCATCACAGCCAAGAGAGGGCTGGATTTTAATCTGATAAAATACTTGACCACATCAGTGCAGATTTTGCCAAATGGAAATTACAAGTGCATCTGTAACCTCTTAAGATATCAGACTTCCAAAATGGTTTGTTATGGCAATTCAGCTATATAGCTGAATATATATCAAACACTGCACTAAAATTGCATTTTAATGACAATTATAGAGCAAACTTGACACTTCTTTACTTAAAGCGACGGCTAAGTGTGCTTTAAGACATCAAATGCAGTCAAATATTGCATGTAGCTTTAAGGAACCCTAACAATGCACCTCAGAGAAATCGTTAATTACAAACTATAAAAGATATGTAGTGAACGTTTTAGTATCAAAACAGATGCTATTACACCCACGTAATTGTTTTCAAAAAAACAAAGTTATTTACTGACCTCTTCAGCATATGCTCGACCAATCCCTGATGTTGCTCCAGTTACAACTGCGATAGAGGAAAGTTTTGTGAAATGTATCAATTTCAAATATCAGCACTGTTTCCTCTTTGTGTTCTACTGTCAGTTATCAATAGACCACCTAACTTTAACCACTGTAATTGTCTTTCAATAGTATCTGATGTTTAAAGGTGTCTGAATATGCCTGCCTGGACACATTTTAAGTAAACAAGAAAAAGTCTGACAAGGCAGCAATGTTGAGTTTACTGATACCCTGAGCAGAATGTGTAATGTACTGTTCAATCAATGCAATGCAAAAGAACACCCTGGCAGAAAAAATAGCAACACAGGTCACAAGCACATGTTGTGCTTTGGACACTAGATGTTGGTGTGACACCCCTTCATGCTGCTTAACCACAAACATCTGTCCTGCTTCAGCAAGACCTTGCTGCCTCACTTGCCTGCCAGACTCCCTATGTTCCATCAACCGATCCAGAAGGGTTCTGCTGGTTAAAGCATGGTCCACCAGCTGGGCCACTGCTGAGCAGTACAAACCGCATACAAGTCTAACACAGATGAGTAGCAAAACCTGATACTTTGACTTTACTCGTTATGTTTCCTGGTCTCGTAAAAATCCCTGTATAGAGCAGTACAGCAGACAACTTAATTTTACATTTACGTGAGTAAATTAGTTTAGGCAGCTCTTAGAAGACAAATAATTTAGAATACCAGAATGTCAGTTTCTTTGTATAGTCAGTTTCTATGAATACTGATCAATTCAGTTGGTCGCTAGTAGTTATTCATAAAAAGAAAATATATGCTAACAGTAACAATTTAGAACGATGCAGTGTATAACACATGAATAATTGTATCTAATAAACAGAAATGATTAGTTACTAGTACCTGTTCTAGTTTTACTAGTAACAACTGACATGCATAGGCCTATATCCCCACAGAATTCAGTGGCAAAATGTGTAATTTGTAATAAACATTGGTATAGATACTTGTTGTGACTAAAAGTAAAACGTATTCATAACGCACAAATAGATTTGGTGAATGGACTAAATGTTACAACGGCTTGCCATACACATTTACAGTGAAAGAATAAGCAGATGACAGACAGGCACTATTGGTCTTAATTATTCCTGCCACTGTACAGCATCTATAACATTTGATAATTTTATCATAACGGGATAACAAGAAAGGAATCCACTCTGCAGCTGTGAGGAAGGTCTTACCAGCCCACTGCCCATATTTTCTCAGGTCCGTTTGCCAAATCTCAGAGATCATATACGCTTTGAATCCATGCCAACACTGCCATGACAACCTCAGCAGGTAATATACAGCCGTAACGAAACCGATGCAACACAACACCACTGAAGAACAGCTGCACTCTGAAATGTCTCCCATCTCACTTCTTTACATCTGTGTCACACTTGTACAATAAAATTCTGATATGTTTCAATGTTTGGAGTTGGGGAAAACTCAACACATGCACATATACTCACTCGAACGCTTACTTATGCATGCTCCTCCCATTGCGCCTGAGGTCTGGCCGTCATTGGTCGGCAATATGGCTCTGAGGAGATTAAACCTCGAAAGTGTTACTCCACCTCGAAACAAACACCTAGGCGTAGGCTACTTTGTGTTAAAAGGTGAGAAGTCACACTCCGTTTACTGTATGTACTCTGTCTCCACATCTACCTGATTATGTTTATTCTCTTGTCTAAGTGCGATGTCTGGAATATGATTCGATGAATGAATGTTATGTGGTCCAACACCTGCCATTCATAAGTTTATCACTTCTGAACGACACCCTGTTTGAACAATTTATTATACGGAACAGATAAAAAGCCATGGACTAGGCTACCCATAATTGTAGACTTACTCAGAGATATTAAATCACAAACAAACGCTCACCTGATTGCTGCCATTTCCTAATCATTTGTAAACATTGACTTTTTTTTTGTAAACATGAGTGACATAAAATGCACTATTGTGTTGATGAGTGTCGTATAAATGTAGGGGGGAGGAAAATGATGATGATGGTGATGGTGGTGGTGATGATGATTGATTAAGTTGATGAAAACCTGCAGTCTTGTCTAGCCACTGTTATAATAATATCTCTCAAGTCCGTCATCAACGAAAGAGCTGACATTCTTGACAAAGACATCGAGGATGTAAAGATAACAGTAGACTTTCTGACAGAGGAAATAATAGATATCAAGGGAAAAGTGGAGCGCGTCGAACAGCGGGTAATCCAACCCAGGTGAAAAAAGTACACTTCTATAATGTACTTAAAGTGCTCTATTTTC
This sequence comes from Chanodichthys erythropterus, assembly GCF_024489055.1. Classification (NCBI taxonomy): domain Eukaryota; kingdom Metazoa; phylum Chordata; class Actinopteri; order Cypriniformes; family Xenocyprididae; genus Chanodichthys; species Chanodichthys erythropterus. The sequence continues at coordinate 39,119,936 of NC_090233.1, read as the reverse complement.
GTGCACTATAATTTTGTACTTAATATACAAAAAAATTCTACTTTAGAACTTCTTAAGAACATCTAAAGTGAACTCAACTGTGCTATTTTGAGACACCATGAAATATGAACTAAAATGTGCTTTTAATATACTATCTCTGTATTTAAAAAATGTATTTAGATACCACTTATAGCACACTTAACCCATAGTGTACTACAAGTGGTAACTAAATATAGGCTACTTTTTAAATACAGAGGTAGTATAGCCTATTAAAAGCACATTTAGTTCATATTTCATGGTGTCTCAAAATAGCACATGAGTTCACTTTAGATGTTCTTAATATACTAAAAATTCTACTTTAGAACTTATTAAGTACAAAATTAGTGCACGAAAATAGAGCACTTTAAGTACATTATAGAAGTGTACTTTTTTTCACCTGGGCAAGCTACAAAATTAGTGTGCGAAAATAGAGCACTTTAAGTACATTATAGAAGTGTACTTTTTTTCACCTGGGCAAGCTACAAAATTAGTGTGCGAAAATAGAGCACTTTAAGTAGTAGCTAGGCTACATTATTGAAATGTACTTTCACCTGGGAAGTTTACACTACAGGATTTTAAGCCCTATTTGCAAGTTAACGAGCTCGCCGACAGGTCGGGCTGTGATCGGGGGAAATCAGCGGGTGATCGGCGCTCGCCGATCTTTATGTTTGAACTACGCATCAGAGAGGCGCTGACGCGTCGCCGACACCTGGCTGATGCCAGACAAATAACTAGCATATGCTAAATATCTGGAGCTGTCGGCCGTCTCGATATCCTGTGGTGTCATGTGTCGCGACGAGACAGCCAATGAAATACACATTGTCTATGAGAGCAGCAATAACAGTCCATTCAAATAGTCTCTTTCAGTGGTTTTCAACCTGTGGCCTCCGCTCACTAGGGGTCCTCAGTGATCCTCCAGGTGGGCCGCGAGATATATTTAAATTGATTTTAAGTTATTAATATAATTCATTAATTTAATTATTAATGCGTTACATTAAAAAAGCTAAATTAAATATATATAAAAAATATATTTAAAACAAGGCACCATGGACCTCTCTCATACTGTTATGAATGCGGACTCAGGCAGGGGATCCAAATGCAGCATTTTAATGTAGGCCAAGTGTGGTCGTACAGGCAGGGTAAGGTAAATCAGGAGCAAACAGGTACAGCAGAGGGTAGGCAGAGGTCGGGACTGGCAGATATCACTCACAGGTCGGTATACAAAGCAAGGGGTCAGGACAGGCAGCAACGGGTCAATAAACAGGGAACAGGCAGGAACGGTAACAGCAAACAGACAGACAGTAAACACAGGGGAACGCTCAGAATTGCAACAACAGTTAACAAGACTTCGCGATTAGATGGTGTGAGTGAGAGTCCTTTTATAGCTAGGGGCGTATTACAGAACATTTCTATCTTAGGTCTTAACTTAAGATACGATAAGTTAATTTAGGATTTTTCACAAATTCGTATTACAGAAGCAAATCTTAACTTGATTTAGGACTCTTATCCTATCTTACAAAATCTCATCTTATCTGTAGTTAAGAAATCTTAAACCGCTCCATCGAGTTCGGTAATCAACTGTCAGGTCTGTTACCTAGCAACCAAAGACGCGCAAACCGCTTCTGAGGTAAACCTAAAATCAAAATGAAGAAACAACGACGCGCTTTTAATCCCAGTGCGGCAGAGACTCAAAGTTCCGTTGAAAAGGTAACGTTAATGTGACGAGCAGAGCGAGAGCCGTGAGAGAACGGCGCAAGACCAATGAAACGCGCAGCTGACGCTCATTATCACGCGCGCCGTTCTCTCATGGCTCTCGCGCGCCCTGCTCGTCATAGTTAAAAAGCCTGTTTTATTCAGCAAGTTTTCACCTTCGCTCACTCACGAAGATAAGGAAATATTTTATCATTAAAGCGCAGCACATCCCCTGGTCCTCCAAAAGTCTCTCCACCATTAAACATCGCTGCTCTTCCTCTTGTAAAATTAATAAATGTAACACCATTCTCAAAAAAGGCTTTTGTACTGTGATTTTTACCATTGGATTTTAAATAGGTTTGAAGTTAAGACACCAGTGGGGTTATCCTAAAGTTAAGACAGCTTTTAGGTTTTTTTGTCGAGTTAGGATGCTTCTGTAATACTCGTTTCCTATCCATAGTTAAGATACGATTATGCACTTAAGAAATTACATTCTGTAATAGCGTTTGTCCTAAATGAGGTCCTAACTGAAATTACCATGGTTACCAAACAGATAAGATAGGATTCTGTAGTTAAGATCTTTCTGTAATATGCCCCTAGCAAGCTGCAGCTGGGTGTGGTGATTAGTGAGGAGTGTGCGCATGGCTGTATGTGGCGACAGGTGATTGGTGTGGAGTGAACATGTGACTGACAGGGAGAATTGTGGGAAGTGTAGTCCGGGGAGTGACAGGAGCAGACGGTGATCGTTACACATACTACACATTTCTCATCGTGCTGCTGTGAAATACAGACTGACTCAACGGTCGGTGGCTCAAAACTCAAACTCTCTCAGTTGCAGTTAAAACCACTGTCGCTAAAAAGGTTTTGATGGATGACGATTGTAATGAAGGTAAAACGGTTACAGTGACATACAGGAGTCGTTCATAAGACATGCGCGAGTCCGTTATTATGCACAAACATCAGTGAAAACACAGTTCAATATATTCACGTAGTTGTCAAAATTAATGTAGCTACTGCGAGTGTTTTATAATGGATGCTGCCGAACAAGCGTGTTTTGGAGAAGTTTGAGAGGATCGGTGGTGTTATGTGTTTAATAATTTTGAATGGATCCGCAGTTTTTAAATTCAGTCCTTTGGTAACTTATCTCCCATAGACTGAAAAAAAAAATGGTAACGTTATCTCCCTGTGGTCTTGTTTGGTATGGCAGGTTAACCTAGGGCTCTCAAGTGTCACGCATTGAGCGTGACAGTCACTCATTTCGGTGTTTTGTCACACACTCCCGCCACACATTGTATTTCTCACGCAGAAAAACTATTTATCATATATTTAATATGCCGCAGTGCCCAAAATGTATCTGGCCGCGCCGCTCTCTCTGGAACCGGGAAGGAATCAAGCGCGTCTCGAACCTGCCACTTATCAGCCAATCAAAAAAAAAAGAAAGAGGCTACACAATAGCCAGTCAGAAAATAGCACTATTGTATCTGGGTAAGATTTAACGCAACAACCAATGAAAAAAAAAAGCATAATCAAAGAGTGACCATTAGTTCCACAAATACAGACACAGGCTCCCACAAATAAATGAATTCCACAAAGGTAACCTCTTTTGCTACATATTTTTAATGGTTTAAATGTGTACTCTACATGTTTGACCACTTACGAACTCTCATTTAGCCTACTATATGTTGTGTACATGACTAAAGTGCCCAACCATCAGCTATTAATTAATTACTTTTAGAGCACAAAATTGTTTACAAGAGAACAAATTTCTTCATTGATCTAGTCACTTAATTTTGCTCTTAGAATGCACTAGATTCATGCATTTAAATTTAAAATGTACAAAATTTTCATATGGGGGGGCATGCCCCCGGACCCCCTAGAGGAACCGATGTCCACCCACTACAGTCTCACAAAATTCCTGTGGGAAACACTGTGGATGCATTAATCATTGAATCTGTCTGTCAAAGATGTCAGGTAAAAGGCAACTAATTAGCATCAACTCATTCACCCTGAGGCCATGTCACTCTTGCCTGTCTCCAAAACTTGAGAGCCCTGATTGACTTGTTTGTTTAAGTTACTGTGTAACTGAGCACATTAAGTACTATTAAGTTGTAGCCTAAAGAATGTCTGCAAAGTATGTTTGCAACTCTAAAGGTTTAAATCCATCTTGAGTTTCTTCAAGAAATAATAACAAGGGGTTGAAAAGTTGGCTAATAACACTAAAATACAAATGTTTTTGTGAAGTTAAATGGATGGGGGTGGGGGGCTGTATTGATTCGGAGAGGAACCTTGGCGTGAGAAAGGTTGGGATCCACTGGCCTATAATTTACCGACGTTTATTCATATCAGTTACACATTGTGTAAGTAGCCTGACTACAAAGCTCACTCTATTCTTCTACCCAGCAAACACATTTACGTTGTGGCAACGTCTGTGGCACGTTGCAGTTCTACTATGGCAACGTCGCGGTCTACGTGTGCCCACAACGTTGTGACAATGTAGAATTGTAAGACGCCACAGGGCTGTAGCAACGTTATAGTGCAACTTTAAGCAACTGCGACACGACGTTCTGACAATGTTTTTTTTTTTTTTTTTTAAATGGTAGATTCTGCATGTTATATTTTGGGGTTATTTTTTAATCACTCGACAGTAGATCACTATATAATACTTTTTTGATATATTGTTTATACTTATTATTTATGGGCAACAAATTAATCAATTATAATCAATACCTGCAGCAAATGTACACTTTGAAGAGTAAAAAGGAAATACAAGGTTATATAATTCAACTTTATTAAAACTGCATATATTCTTATTATTCTTCAAATGGTATACATTTATAATAGCATGTAATTTATGTGACAGCATATTATACAGCATTTATAATAGTATAATAGCATGTAATATGTGACAGCAAATATATATATATATATATATATATATATATATATATATATATATATATATATATAGATATAATGTTTAATAAATAAAAAATAAACAGCAAAGGCAGTTCAGAATATTTATTGAACAAAATTGGGCTCTGTACATGGCTGACAGGTGAGCATAGTCAAAGGCCAGGCCAGGTGAAAAGATTGGTAACCAGAATGAGTCCAGGAAAGATCAACAAAATCCAGAGGAGAGATGCAAGCGCAGAAACCTTGAGGCATGAGTCCGAAACCTGTAGACATCTGGGACCAGAGAGGGTTGCACTGCAGGCACAGATAAACTGGGCAGAGCTTGATATGACAGAACTAGACCGGGACTGACCAGAGTGACTAGTGAGCAGACAGGAGAAATCAGTCTTCTCAAAAGGTCCTGTGTGTATGTGATCTCAAAATGGTAAGATTCTGATTATTTTTCATTAAAAAAAAGCTCTTTTTATCTTACCTTAAAATTGATGAGCCATAACCTTGTCCTTCACTTTTGTCATCCATGTTTGGTGTGTTGCAGAAATCTAAAAAAAAATTATGTTGTGTAAACAAGAAAAAACAATGAACAGCCATGTTATCATTAACTGACATTTGTAAAGATGAATAATAAAAATATATCAAATGTATTGCTCATTGTTTATGTTACCTTTACATAAACTAATGTTAACAAATGAGACTTTAAAGGGTTAGTTCACCCCAAAATGAAAATTCTGTCATTAATTATTCACCCTCATGTCGTCCCAAACCTGTAAGACCTTCGTTCATCTTCAGAACACAAATTAATATATTTTTTGATGAAATCCGAGAGTATCTGATCCACATTGTCATTGCACCTTTTGAGGTCCAGGAAGGAAGTTAAACAAATTGTTAAAATAGTCAACGTAACTACATTGGTTCAACCTTAATGTTATGAAGCAATACTTTTTCGTGCCAAAACAAAACAAAAAATAAAAATTTTACTGGCATTCGGACCTTAACATGGAACCGCTGAATGTAAACAATGTAACAGAATGACAGGACAGACAAAAATGAAGAATAAAGTTATCTTAGTTTTGTTTTTGCACAAATATTCTCGTTGCTTCATAACATTAAGGTTGAACCACTGTAGTCTTGTTGACTATTTTAACCAGGTGTTATACCTTTCTGGACATCAAAAGTTGCAATGACGTTGCTGCCAATGTGTGGATCAGATATCCTCAGAATGACATTTCATCAAAAATATCTTAAGTTGTGTGTGTGGAATATATTAATATCTTAATAGGGGTGTGGAACAACATGAGGGGGAGTAATTACCCTTTAAAGTGTTACCAAAAGAAAGATTACCTTAAAGAGAAATTACCTAAATGTTGCTGTGGCATCACTGAATGTGTGTATAGTTGCTCGGGTGCTGAAAATAGTATGCAGAATCATATTGTTAATAAAACTACTATCTGCTGTTATAGACAAATGACAACAACATTATAGTTCACAGAACAAAATTAATAAAATAAAAACCTTTTTAGATAAATTCTTACTTGTTCTTGGTGAGGAGAGCAGGGCCTGTTGTATGGTGTTAATATTGCCTAAAAATAAAAATAAAAAACAGAGAGAGTGAGATTTGTATCTAACAACAGTTTCACACAGTACTTACTTTATCTAATGCATCCATGCATCAGGAATTACAGCTACACTGATCTAAGGTGAATCTCACCAATGAAAACATTCTGAAAGTCTTACTTTTTTATTGTTACTTAATCTTTAATTGTATTTAATTTAATAGATTAACTAAAAGACCCATTCGATTGTTTACAAGAAAATACTTAAAATAGTGTATGCTTACCTTCATATAGTTTTTATAGGAACACCCACCTGGAGGATAAAATAAGGCTAAACTCATACAACTTATTAATGATGCATACAGGCGGGCAAGCAGATGATCCTAGAACACACAGAATGCACAGTTTGTCATTAGGCATTGCATTTATGTTCTAGGCTCATATACTCGCCTGTATATGCAACATCAATAAGGTGTATAAATAATTTGATCTTTTAATTCTACTGTTTTATTACTTTAAGGTACTTGAAGTGAATACTCTACAGTTTAGTGATTGAAATACTGCTGCATGTGTTGTATATGGAATGTGCATTTTACTCTCATATTTTGTTTACCTTTTTTTGAGAAGCCAGGTAATATTTGTTGTTTGGAAAATTGACAGGCCTGTCCTGCAGTTCTATGGGGGTTTTGCCCTCCAAGTCTTTGCTCCAGTCACCTGACTGAAAGAGTAAGAAAATAGCCTGTTGAGTAAAGAAATAAAAGAAAATAAGTTTAAGAATAATTGTTTTATTTCAACCCTAGCAAAGATTTACATGCATAACATACACTACCATTAAAAAGTTTGGGTCTGTAAGATTTTTATTTAATGTTTTTGAAAGAATTCACTTACTTTCCAAGTGTACATTCACTGTATTTTATCAAAATACAATATAAACAGTAATATTATGTTGAAATATCTTTACGTTCTGATCTGCATACTTAAAATCATTGTTAGCTAGTAAATGTAAATGCACATTTTTGTGATTTTATGCCACTTCAGAGTTGCCACTGTACAAGAAGCTCTATTTTCACGCACTAATTTTGTAGCAACTTAATATACTAAAAAGTCTTCTTTAGTACTTCTTAAGATAATTTTAAGAACATCTAAGTGTACTCAACTGTGCTATTTTGAGACACCATGAAATATGAACTAAAATGTGCTTTTAATATACTTACTATGTATTTAAAAAAATTATTTAGTGCACTTATAGCACACTCTACCCATAGTGGTAACTAAATACATTTTTTAAATACAGAGATAGTATTAAAAAGCAAATTTTAGTTCATATTTCATGGTGTCTCAAAATAGCACAGTTGAGTACACTTAGATGTTCTTAAGATTATCTTAAGAAGTACTAAAGAATTTTTACCCCCGGTTTCACAGACAAGGCTTAAGCTAGTCCTAGACTAAAATGCATGTTTGAGCTGTTTTAACTGAAAGCAACTTGAACTGACATACCTTAAAATAAATCAGTGCCATTGTTTTGTCTCAAGATGTACACCAGTAATGTTTTTTTTTCTGGTGTATGTTCATAAAAAAATCCCCTTAAATCCCCTAATTGAACTAAGGTTTAATCCTGGATTAGGCTAAACCCTGTCTGTGAAACCGGGCCTTTGTATATTAAGTACAAAATTAGTGTGTGAAAATAGAGCACTTTAGGTACATTATAGAAGTGTACTTCTTCCACCTGGGTCAGCAACAAGAGCGCCACGCATACTTAGTTGGTCCAAAAGTGTATGTTGATGGTAAAGAACTTGTTTCGCAGGACATTGAGATCATCAAATAAATTGATCTTGAATTAGCTTGAGATACTGCTCTGTTTTCTTTGACGTTTCTGAGTTAAAGGTTAATAGTCTGGTCAGAAAAATAGGGGGTAAAATAAGTATACAACTGTATACAATACAACTGTGTATTTTGTATCTTAATTCATTTACTTTATTTATAATTATTTTTCACATTATTACATATTATATTATCTATTTCTTTTAGGCCTAGTGACTACTATTATATATTTTTTTACTTTAGCATATGTATTTTTTCCCCTCTCCCCTGACTGACCTCAATCTTGGTTATCTACTAGTAATTACTTTTTTAGTTACAGGATGTCATGGGCAGACTCACCTAGAACTGGTGTGTCATTGTTCTAATGTTTCCTATTTTCTTCTGTTTGTTTACTTAAACATGTTGATGTTGAATGTAAAGCTGTCTTTTTTATATGCAAAAAAATCCTAATACTGGTTTTTGTTGCATACAAATGTTTAAATCATAGTGGCATACTGACAAGTTACTTTCTTAATAGAGCTCTTAATTTTCAGGGGGTAACCTAACTTTCAAACACAATTTAAGACTAAAATGATACAGTTTCTGTTCCTGATGGCCTTTTGTGTTGATATTGCTTGCTTTAAATGGTTTCTCTTTGACTTCTGGTTGAAACTTTATCTGATTACATCACAAAATTTTCGCTGCTCCATTATGCTGAAGTTAATTCTGATTCTTATGTAAAACTGTTAAAATCTGAGTTTTAGTCTAATGCTAATCATTATATTTTAGTAGAATTCAATATTAACAATTGTCAGCCACTCCTATGCCTTTGTAATCCCTATTGTTTGTTTTGTTTTTGTATATCTAAAAGAAAAGTTGTATAAATGTAAAATGTGTAAATAATAAGTAGGCCTTTGTCTGTCGAATGGTTTTGAGATAGAGCCTCCTTGTGGTCAAATTTTATAATGAAATTTTAAAAAAAATGCTAATAGCTTTATATAATTGTGGCCTATTGTAATGAGACTGGTCTTATTAGATTCCGTGGGTCATGCTGAGAACATTGATGCCAATTTTGCCGTAATCAGCATAACTTAATCTCCACCACTTTGATTTTCTTTAAAATCACACTTTTTCAGTCTCCTCCATTGGTCCAATTTTCACCAAAATCGAATCGTATCACTTTAAGACGATGCCGGCAAAAACGTATGGATTTACCAATATAGCTAGGAACTATACTCTCATTCTGGCGTAATAATCAAGGAACTTTGCTGCCGTAACGTTACCATGGGTGAAGCAGGCGCAATGATATTACGCAGCACCTCTCACAAATGTCTCCATGGTTGCAAGGCACGCTCCCTGTGCAAGCATGGGTCACAACCGCTGCGTAATATCATTGCGCCTGCTTCACCCATGGTAACGTTACGGCAGCAAAGTGTAGGCCAACTGCATTTGGTTTTAAACTTGCTTCACAACCATTAAAAAGTATGTTTTATATATGTGTGTGTGTGTGTGTGTGTGTGTGTGTGTGTGTGTGTGTGTGTGTGTGTGTGTATATGTATATAATATGATAATTGTGTATAGTACTTTATGTGTTTACCATGTGTATAATTACCATGTTGTCACTGTCATGTGACCTACGGAGTCAGTTGCATTTCAAATGAAGAAAGAGAATGAAGATAAACATTAATTTTTTGATATTGGTTGACTGTAACCCTCTGCATGTAATTAGGGCCAAAGCCAAAGGCTGAAGGCCCTATTGTTTTCCTTAGCAAATTTTTTTTTACAACTATTCGGGCATTTTTGGGGCCCTTAACATGCTCAAAAACTCTTGAAACTTTGCACACACAACAGAATCGTCGGCCATCAGGGCCGGGCGGAAGCTGGTACCCGGGCGTGGCAGGGGGGCTTGACAGCACCCCCTTGAACGGTGTCTAAAAACTTGGTCCATATATCAAACATGCTTGCTCGAATTTGTATGAAACTCAGTACACATATAGACCTCATCGGGCCTAACAACTTTCATGCTCTAAGTTATTTGCCAGCTCAACAGGAAGTGAGTTATTATGGGTTGTTTGGAAAACACATGCTCTGGAATTTGATATACTCCTTCTAGACGATTAATCCGATCACCACCAAACTCGGTCAGCTTGAAGTCAAGACATTGAGGATGCTAAAGCCGAGTTCAGACTGCACGATTTTAGCCCAGATTTTGTCTCGGTGACAGGTTTTGAGAAATCGCCGACAAATGTCTGAAATCACAGGCAAATCGGTGCTCGTTCACGTGAGTGACAATCACGCAGTGATCTGAGAGAATCGCCGACGAGTCGCCGACACCCGTGAGATATTTGGCATGCTAAATATCTGGACCTGTCGGCGATTCCAAATCCTGCAGTGTGAAAGTGTTCTGACTGAAAACTACATCGTGATGACCGACAGCCAATGAGAGAGCAAGATACAGAGCAGCGGGTAGTTCGGGGAGGAGTTATAGACCACAACATCAGCAAGCATGGCTTCGTTTCAGATAAACATTACAATTCTGTCAAACAGAAACAAAGCACAAACATTTGCTTGACCATCCGCAACAGCAGCACATTGAAAAGTTATTTATTTACCTCCAACTCTTGTTGCAGAACACACAATCCACAGTCTCCCCAACCATTTCCTTATTTTTCTTTTCTTTTTCTTGTTTTCGCTGCAAATCAGCGCACAGGCAATTCGTATTGCAAGCTTCTTGCGAGCAACTGTTTTTAATGATAGTAATAATAACACCGGTCTTGTTTCCTTGTCACATCTCGCGTATGTTTGGTTGTGAAACGTAGTTTGCGTGCCAGACAGAGTTGTCAGCGATTCTTCCTATTGTAAAGTCATGCAGTGTGAAACCTTCTGTCGCCGATCCATCGTGCAGTGTGAACACAGCAGCGACTGAATGCTGGCCAAGATAGTCATGCAGTGTGAAAAGAACAATGACCCGACTACTTTGAAAATCGTGCAGTCTGAACTCGGCTTAAATTGCGAGCGGATTTTTGATATCTCGAACAGTTTGGCCGTAGTGAGGCAACGAATTTATGGTGAGAATAGGGAAACAGGAAATGAGTTATAACTTCTGCATACATTGATTGATCTTTATGAAACTTCAACCTTGTGTTCGTTATAGGATACTGATCACATGGATGTGACTATTGTGAGTCGAAATTAAATTGCCACCAATTGGCAGCAGGAAGTGTGTCACTTTCAAAATGCTTTGAGATCACCCTTATTTTTACCCGTTTTGTTTCAAACTTCATCAGAATAATGTTAAAACATGGCAGATTTAGACCTGTGAAAAGAATCATGATATCTCAAACACTGTTGTCATGGCAGCACATCAAACTTTAATTTTCGTTTTGGATGCTTTTGAGACGCTTAGCATGCTTCAAATTGCATGAAACTCGATACAAACATAAGAGATGTCAACCAATAGACATGGACAAAACCGTAGAAACAGGGGGGGAGGAGGGCCTCTATAGCGCCATCTTTTGACAAAAGTGTGTGTGTGTGTGTGGGTGGGGGGGGGGGGGGACGGGGGGGGGGTTAGTTTAAACTACAGTCACCAAACTTGTTACATATATTGATCTCATTAAGCTTGACAACTTTCTAATTTACAGTCATTAGCTCCGACCAACAGGAAGTCAGATATTTTGGTTTGAATGTGAATTTTTCACACACACACACACACACACACACACACACACACACACACACACACACACACACACACACACACACACACACACACACACACACACAGAGAGACGTAGACTCTCTGTCCAACCCCCCTACCCCCTCCCTCCTCCTCACACCTCACAACAGTCTGTGTGCATGTGTGTATTCCCAACCCTTGATCAAAATTCTGAAGCAGCTAATCAGGTCAGTTCATTTATAGGCCACTGACAACATAGCATTACATTATTAGTTTGATAATTAGGTTAATTCAAATATAAAAATACACTGCAAAAGATAACTTCACACTCGAAATTGAACTATAACACTATATCACTATTGGTGCAGGACTAGTTTTCGAAATGTTTGGGTTACAATTATTATTTTTATAATTACATTTATTTTTAAAATTAATTGTTTATTGATACATTTCAAATTATATAATTTTAAGTAAATTTCACAAGATTATAAAAGTGTCTGTTTAAAACAAACTTGCATAAAGTGAGTAGAAAAAATCTAGACGTACCTTATTATTAACTGAGACTGACATTAAAATTGTCTTTGCAGATTCTGTGATTTGGCTTTATTTTTTATTTTTTTCATTTTATATTTAATCTTATACCACACATATTACAATTAAATGAAAGCATGCTTTTGGTGCATAAGATTGGTGCACAAACAACAGCTCAGGGAGGTCAAAAAACATGAAGAGAAGTGTGAGGATTATTGACCTTATTCCTGACTAGCCTACTGCGTTTCGAATTATGGTTTGGGGAACTTCCATTCAAAAAGACTGAAACTTATCGTTTCAAATCATATGGTTGCCCTACAAATAAAGCTTATCTGTCAGCTTGACTGAATGAGCTGTCAGTTTTTCTTTCATGTTTTATTTTCAGACATCATGAGAATTACGTAACGCTTGGTATTGTAACATAACATGTTATAACAAGAATATCTATGGCAAGAGCTCTTTTTTAGCAGATGCTTTCTATCCTCCCATTTATTTTATTTTGTCTCTTTGCATACCGCTGTAATAGTATGAAAGAGGACAACATATGCTGCACATTTGTGGTCTGTTCTCTCTATATAATTTACAATATATCCCATTAATAATTCACTGGAATGCAGAAAGAATCTCTCGTTTTTCTCCTCAAAGCCTCACGTCTCTTTCCAGGTTTGTTTCACAGGTAAATACAATTTGTTAAAATGGAAATCACTATAATTTAGTATCACGCAATGCTAAAGCTCATGAACATTTTTATTAAGGTAACGTATTACATAATGCATATATATATATATATATATATATATATATATATATATTTATATATATATATATATATAATCACTATAGTATATGTTCAACCCCGTCCATTATTGCTGTGGAAAGAATTACACTTTTTCATGGCCTGTTGAAAGTACTTTGTTGATGCTTTTACACTTTTAAATGTCCTTTTAATGTTCGTTGGTTGAAGGGTGAGTAGAATAATGTCATCTCATTGTACCCAGTTTAAAAAAAAAACCGCATTACTGCGTTCATAGAGTCTATCACTGACTATTTACAGCTTAACGGAAATTACTCCCATAATTCGCGCAAAGCGTCATGGGGTGGTGGAATAAGGTGAATACAACATCAACAATCACAGACATTCGCATTAAGGCTGGATTAGATTTCTTAGAGCACTGTGGAATTTGCACAAATAACAGTATGTAATTTGCTCTAGAATATTTATAGCGGTTGTCTGAGAAAAAACAGACATGGCAGATTATGATGATATTTTGCACTCATTTGAAATTGACATAACATTCTATGACATGAAAGTCATCTCAATTTAAACGATCTCATGGATGTGGCTGTTGTGGTTTATGATCATAGGAGCATAAGCCGCTGCAGTAAATGTGGTGTGAAATTGACATAGTCCTTTTATGTTTAAATGTTTTAAATGCCCATTGCCCGCTGTGCACAGTTGCCCTGAAGCCACCGGGGTGGCAGTGCCACCGGGCTTTGCTGCTTGCAGCTATATTTTAATTTTATTATTTGTATCAGCAACAAGAGTATCTTGCAGATTTATTCTAAAATCTGCAGTGAATCTAGACTTTTTTTGACGATGAAAAAGTACCACAAAACATATTTAGATTATAGTAAAGAAGATTAGGTGCAGTAAATCAGATACACAATAACAGCATTCATGAGTGGTCAGAGCCAGAACTTCTGGCCACCAGATGTCGCCATATGTACCCGAATCATGAAACATCTGTGTAATTGTTGGCATCTGTTAAATTAATAGTAATTTTTTTTGAAGAAGAAGACAGCCAAACTACGACACATACAGTAATCCTTTCTCAGATGAAAGTTAATTTGTTGGAAAACTGTCAACATTGTATCTGTGGTAGGCCTATTTATTTTATTTTCTGTATAAAAACTGAAAGTGAAAGCAGGACTATTGGTAATCCCCTTCAATCTGTTTAAGTTTACAGGAAATTAACAGAAATGTTTTGTGTCTCAACGCACAAAGAAGAGGACAGAACACTGTGGGTCACCGGTACGTATGAAGATCTACATTTTACTTTTAGCTATTTGCTCTTCTTCTCATACATACTGTAGTAAGAGTCCCTGAATATAACTCAAGACATTTCGAATTCACACTTGTAAGACAAAATAAACTTTTCTTGCTGGCAAAAACATTTATGTTTGAAGTGCATGTTATTTTACACCTTCTTCTGGTGTTCTAAATTTTTATAATGTGGATCATTCGTGGTACAATGGCTGTGTCAGTGTCCTCAGTTTCTCTGTCAGCACAATTCTCTCTTTTTTGTTTCTAATCCGCTGACCCTTGTCTACTCTCTCTCTCTCTCTCTCTCTCTCTCTCTCTCTCTCTCTCTCTCTCTCAGGTTTGTCATCTGTGAATGTGGTCCAGGAGGATTTGAGCCATGAATGCTCCAAAGGTAGATTGACCGCGCGAGAGCTCTAAGATCCATCGTGATGTCAGACATTTCGCACATACTATTTTTAGGCACTTTAGGTTCTGACAGAGTAGTATAGGAGGGGAATTAAGCTCTTAGACTTCATTTAGCAAACTATGTCAAGGGGTCTGATTAACTGTGATGCAGTTTTCCACTGATAAGTTTCTAGAGGAGCCTTTATGGGTTAAAGGGTTAGTTTACCCAAAAATGAAAATGCTGTCATTAATTGCCGTTCCATACCCGTAAGACCTTCGTTAATCTTCGGAACACAAATTAAAGGTGCTCTAAGTGATGTCACGCGTTTTTAGGCCAAAACTTTTTTTGTCACATACAGCAAACATCTCTGTCCCATGAACACACTGTAAAAAAAACGTGGTCTCTGTAGTCACCACAAGCTCCAAAATGGCAATAAAAACAAACTGGTGCAGCCTGGACCACGAATCATAACCGACAAGAATGATTTTAAATGCGCATTCATGACTGTTTCAGGAAGCACGGAGGGGAGGAGGAGGGAAGGCTTCTGTTTTGTTTGACAACACTTTGAACGTCAACAGGAAGTTACTCCACCCAGGATCACTTAGAGCACCTTTAAGATATTTTAGTTGAAATCCGATGGCTCTGTGAGGCCTCCATAGGGAGCAATGACATTTCCTCTCTCAAGATCCATAAAGGTACTAAAAACATATTTAAATCGGTTCATGTGAGTACAGTGGTTCAATATTAATATTATAAAGCATCAAGAATATTTTTTGGTGCGCCAAATAACGACTTATTTAGTGATGGCCGATTTCAAAACACTGCTTCATGATGTTACGGCTGGTGGTGTAGAGATGAGGCAGATAACAGATTTCCACAAACATATAAGACTTTAATATAAACAAAGGCAGCGTACACCAAACTAGCGTCTAACATACAACGAGAATGGAACAGGAGTGAATGGGAACACAGGGTATAAATACAGATGACTAACAAAGGGAGCTAAACAAGGTGATGGGATGATAAACAAGACACAGGTGAATCAAATGAACTAATCAACAGAACAGGGAAACTAGGTCACAGGGGAAGACAAACATGGGGCTCTGTAACAGTTCGCCCCCTCCCGAATAGGCGCGTCCTCGCGCCGTAAGAGTCCAGAGGAAGGAGGGAGGGGGTTCTGGAGGAGGGCGGAGTACAAACAAAACAAAAGAAAAAAGAGTCCATAGAACATAACAATGACAGTCCAAGGGGGAGTGGAGGGTGGGAGGAGCCAGGGGGTAGCCAGGAGCAGCAGGAGCCAGATGTTACCCCAGAAGCCAGCCAGGACGAGGCCCCAGGGTAGAGTCGCAGGTGGGAACCATGGTGGAGTCGGCTTGGGGGCAGACGACACCCTGGGGACGACCAACGGAGATGCAGCTGGAGACCTGGGTGTAACTGTAGAGCCGACGAGTCCACGCGCAGCCGATGGTCCTGGAGACCGAGGAGGAGCCATGGCGACGAGCGTCCGAGGAGGAGACGGACCTCCAGAGGGCAGAGGCTGAGCCGGTGGGACCGAGGATGTAGGCGGAGCTGGAGGGAAGGAGGAGCCAGACGGAGCCGTAGATGCAGGCAGGTGGACGACTGACCAAGGCGGAGCCGGAAAGACGAGGGAGCCCGGAGAAGCCGTATGGCCGATGGTATCCGGTGGAGCCGAGGGAGGGAGGAGCCAGGGTGACGCCGAAGTGTCGACAGGCCGAGGTGGAGCAGGGGGCGTGGAGGCTGGAAGTGGAGGCAGGGGATCTTCTTGAATGGATGGAGTGGAGGGCCTGAAGATGCTTGACATCCCCACCTGGCATGTGGGAGATGTCAAGTGGCTGAAGGGCAGAAATGATGGTGGGGCTGAGGAACTGGCTGTGAGACTGGGTGACGGAGGAGGCGGGAGAGGGAGGCTGGGTGGGCAGACAGGGAACTCAGGAGACGGAGATCTGGAGAACACTGGAGATTGGTCCTCTGGAGGCTCAGGAGAATCATTAAAAACAGGAGAATCACGGGAATGGGAAGTCACCTCTGCGAAAAAATCAATTAAATCAGCTGTAAAAATGTCTTTCAGTTCCTCAGCATAGTTGCCAGTGTTAGTCATAGTTTTCGTCGTGGTGGTGTTGTGGGTGGAGCTTTTCTCCCAGCCCTCGAGCTCCACAAGCACTCCCACGACATCAGATGATGTTACCGGCTCACGCACCTGGTCAGAACCTTGCTGTGAGGTTGGCTCCGGGGCGATGGTACGGTCTGATCCTTTCCTCGGTCCTGGCTCATCCATCGCGGTGGGCTGGCCTCCTCGGTCTGCGGTGGGCTCGTGAAACATCTCCGTTGTGACGTTCGTCGATGGTGACTGACTGGCTTCTGGCAGTGGAGTGGGGCTGGCGGCGAAGTCATCCTCCGCGGGGCAGATGGTAAACGGAGAGTTGTTGTTTACCAGCACCCACTCCACGAGTGCGGCGAAGTCCTTCTGAGGACCGCTCCCTGGGAGGCGTGCCCGGGACCGCTCACTAAGGCTGGAGATGTAGAACACGCAGAGCGAGCGGTCTGGATAGTGTGTGAGGCACGCCAACTCCAAAAAATCCAGGGTGTGTGATTCCAGGGAGCGGTCCCTCTGCTCCAGGCACAAAAGGGCAACAGCAGGGTCCATGGTGACGGAGAAAGGGGAAAAAACAAACAAAAAGAAAATCGCCGCAAAAACTGTATGGGTCCGTTCTTCTGTTATGGTATGGTGGTGTAGAGATGAGGCAGATAACAGATTTCCACAAACATATAAGACTTTAATATAAACAAAGGCAGCGTACACCAAACTAGCGTCTAACATACAACGAGAATGGAACAGGAGTGAATGGGAACACAGGGTATAAATACAGATGACTAACAAAGGGAGCTAAACAAGGTGATGGGATGATAAACAAGACACAGGTGAATCAAATGAACTAATCAACAGAACAGGGAAACTAGGTCACAGGGGAAGACAAACATGGGGCTCTGTAACACATGAAGCATCGGATCATAAATGAATCGGTGTGTCGAATCTGCTGTTCGGAGCGCCAAAGTCACGTGATTTCAGCCATTGGCAGTTTGACGTGCGATCTGAATCATGATTCGATACACTGATTAATTTTTGCTCCAATGCTTCATGAAGCAGTGTTTTGAAATCGGCCATCACTAAATAAGTCAGTGTTTTTTTTGTTGTTTTTTTGCCGCACCAAAAATATTTGTGTCGCTTAATAATATTAATATTGAACCACTGTACTCACATGAACTGATTTAAATATGTTTATAGTACCTTTATGGATCTTGAGAGAGAAAGTGTCATTGCTCCCTATATGGAGGCCTCACTGAGCCATCGGATTTCAACTAAAATATCTTAATTTGTGTTCTGAAGATTAACGAAGGTCTTACGGGTGTGGAACGACATGAGGGTAAGTAATAAATGACAGAATTTTCATTTTTGGGTGAACTAACCCAGTTTGGGTGAGCTATAGCTATCATTTTAGTTCTATTTTAGATGTGAAAATTGAGAAAATGTACCCCTAAGGATACTAGTTAGATTAGCCCTGATACATTTTTTTGATTTGATTCAGTAGTTAAATGAATAAACTTATGATGTAACTGTGTGAGGGGTAATGCTTCAGATTTGGGTTGTAAAGTACATGAGTCATTGTACTCTAATACTGCTACTAGAGCATTATTTAAGGAAAATTGTACTTGAAGTACTTTTAAAGCAAAATACTTGTACTTTTATTTTTTTTACCCCTCAGAATGTTATTGGACCTTAAGTTACTGTTGCACCATCAATTAGGCTAAATATTTCACTACTCATTGTGTGTATTAGTGTGTGTGTGTGTGTGTGTATATATATAATATAATATATATATATATATATATATATATAAAATATATATAACTGAGTTTTATCATCTGGTGTGTCCATAGATCTCCAAATAGTGGGTTAGATTTGAGCAGTTTGTTCATCAAAATTACTTTAATGATAAAAATAATTTATATTAATTTAGAAGTGTAAATGTAGTCAATTTATAAAGTTTATAAAAAAAAAAGATTTATACTTTAGCTGGATATGTTAAGTGGAAAAGCAAGTGAATTGAATCTGTTAAGCAGAGCCCCTCTTTATTTTATTGTGTGACCAAATCCCACAAATTCTTTCTCCCTTTTCCAGTGTCCCATTTGTCATCAGTCTGATATCGGCATTCTGGATGGTCAGTGTGCGGTTTGCAGGTCTTGCTCTAAATCGAAACGGTGTGTGTTTCAGTTCTGCTTGGAATGTCAAAGAGAATGGCCACGGGACGCTTCGACCACCGAATCCTGCATGCTGCCGAACTGTGCGCTCCGTGCTGCCCTCCTCAGGGACACAATAATCAGTGACCCAGAAAGCTCGGTGAGAGGATGCCCGTACTTCAGGGCCTGTCCAGGATGTCATGCCCTAATAACACACAATGGTGAGGGGTGCCCTAACATAATTTGTCCCAATTGCAACCAGGAGTTCTGCTTTCGCTGCCTGCGTCCAGAATGCTACGACAATGAGGATGATGAGTACTATGACGATTACGACCAAGATGATCCTGAGCCAGAGCTCTGTGTGATAGTGGATAACACTGAGATCCTTCAACATCTAGGACTGTAGTGGATAAACAACATAACTCTGAATAACTCTGTGAGGATAAACTACTAAAAATAACATTTAATTGATTTAATAATGAGCTAGGGAAAAGATAACTGTATTTTAATTTCTAAAGAGAATAAAAATGTTTTTACTCAAAGTTTTTGTCTTTTCTTTTTAAGCCTCAGGTGCAGAAATAAACATCATAGATCAAATTATCAATATGATGTTTCAAATTAGGCCTTTATTGCTCTAAAGTGAAGCAGCGTGTGTTTCAATTCTGCTTGGCATGTCAGAGAGACTAGCCATGGGACACTTCGACCACCAAATCCTGCATTTTGCCGAACTGTGCACTCCATGCTGCCCTCCTCAGCGACACAATAATCAGTGACCCACAAAACTTGGTGAGAGGATGCCCATACTTCAGGGCCTGTCCAGGTTGCAAATCTTTTGCAGCTGAATTCGAGCGCTGCGTTGAACTTGGGCACACAGTCGCATACTATTTTGAATAAGTATGTTCTATGTAGTATGAATGTGTGTTATATGAATGTAATCTGGACGTACTACATTCACCATGTTGGCCTTATTACGTGACCTACCAGCATCAGTTGCGTCACTTTCTGCCGTTCACAAATCTTCTCCTGTGGCTTCATGGGATAGTAAAGTAAGTGTCCTTTTTGGTTGCTTCTTAAATCGCATACAAACAGTATGCAACAAAAGAAGTATGACTGAATTGACAGTACTCATAAAAGAGTAGGCAAAAGTACCCGGACAACCTATACTTCTGGTGAGATTCTGAAGTGTGTATATGATGGACACTTTACTATCCCATGAGGCCACGGGAGAGGATTTGTGAATGGCAGTGAAGCGACATAACTGATGCTGGCAGGTTACATGATAATGACTATTATATAGTACATACTTTTTAGCGTATATAGTATGTAAGTATGGCATTTCAGATGCAGTCAATGTCATGTGCGAGATGCGAGAATAAAGAGCAACCAAACATGTCCATCTAGCTCATATTTACATGGTAAAACTATGGAAAAGCAGCTCAGTGGAGTGTATAACAACCTTCTGTCATAAATAACTGTGTGTGTGTGGGTGTGTGTGTGTTTCATGAAACAGGTTTTGAAGGAAACGAGGGTAAGTAATTAGAGGATAACCATTGTTGAGTGAAAGATTTTTTAAACATTACTGCAGTTTTACTCAAATAGGGCAAAATACGCTTACCATATTATACACAGGCACATTTTTGCTGTATTTGAGTATTTATGTAATAGTTTTACTATGTCAGTGTGCTAATTATTCAGTACACAGTGAAGTTTCACTACCCTCTGTGACAGTGTTGCAATGACTCATCCAACATAAACTCTATGCCAAAGCCGAGAAATGTGAGTTTCATCGCATTTCCACATCTTTTCTGGGGTATGTTATCAGTCAGGAGGGAGTGGCTATGGATAATGGCAAAGTAAGGGCAGTACTCCAATGGCCACAACCACGAACCCTAAAAAGAGTTACAATGATTCCTGGGATTTGCCAATTTCTACAGGTGGTTCATACGAAACTTCAGTGGCATCAAAGTCCCTTTAAGACAAGTCATTTCACTCGGCGGCCATCTTTGAAACGCCTCTCGGGCATCCTGGGCATCATGCCCAGGGCATCTCTTTGAATAGAGAAACATCAAATTCTCCAAAACTGTTCGCCAACCTTACGATTACGTTTCATATTTGAAATCACCAATGAAATCTGACAACAGCTATCTTATAAATGTTTTATCCAAGCGCTCGAATCATGACAAAAAATTGTATTTTTTTTAGGCTGGATCAAGCTAATGCGCATGCGCAGACCTAAATGCACGTCTCTTCTGCCATGTTTCAGAGGCGTGCGTCTGGCTGTTTCTATAGAAACCGGTGCTTCTAACAGCTGCTGCAGTGATGCGATGACTTTACCAATTAGAAGGCGGGACTTATTCCGCCATATTGCGCATTACACTTTCTCCCATTCAAAATAATACGAGTGACATGTCTTGTGTTATTCTATAGTCTTTGGTGGCATAGTGGATCCTCTAACCTCCATGACAAAACAACACTTCACACGCCTCTCCTGGTCCAACGAGGCTATACACGCTTTTCAAGAATTGAAGAAGCGTTTCACCACAGCTCCTTCTCCATCATCCAGACCCAGAGCTCCCTTTCATCATCGAGGTCGATGCCTCCAGCACAGGCATCGGGGTTATACTCTGTCAACGGCAAGGTAATCCTGCAAAAATGTTCACATGTGCATTCTACTCCAGAAAGTTATCAGCAGCGGAGCGTAACTACGATGTAGGCAATCGGGAACTACTGGCAATGAAGGCGGCATTGGCTGGAGGAAGCACAACACCCGTTCACCATACTTACTGATCACAAAAATCTTGAATCTTGAATTCTGCTAAACGTTTGAACCCCAGGCAAGCTAGATCGGCCATGTTCTTCACTCGTTTTCAGTTCACTGTAACTTATCAACCAGGGTCAAGAAATATCAAAGCAGATGCACTGTCTTGCCAAACGGAAGAGGTAGAGAGAACAGAGAACGAAGAAAACATCATTCCTGATAAGCTTCTGGTTGCTCCTGTACAGTGGGACATCATGACCGAAATCACTCAGATCAATGAACAGACTGCACCAGAATGCCCACCAAATTGCACGTTCGTACCTGCAAACCTCCGAAACACATTGCACCAAGTTCACGATATTCCCAGCTCTGGTCATCCAGGTATTACTGCCACACTTCATCTATTACAAAACCAGTTCTGGTGGGACACCATGCTAATAGACACCACCCAATTCATCAAAAACTGTACAGCCTGTCAGACTTTAAAGACCCCTCATCAAGCACCTGTCGGCCTGTTACAGCCTCTGCCCATTCCTCAATGTCCTGGTCGCACATAGCCATTGACTTTGTCACCGACGTCTCTGAGTCCCGTGGCCATACCACTATTCTCACGGTCTTTGACCAGTTTTTCAAGGCATGTCGATTCATACCGCTACTCACCGCTTTTGATCCCTGCCTGTTTATCGGACTGTGTTTGCTTGCCGACTGCCCTGATCTCTGCCTGTATCCCGACTGTATTAACAGGTCAATTGTTCACAAAAAAGATGGATCTTTAGTAGTCTCTCGAAAATGGTTTGAGTTAGTCGGGTTACTCCACCAGCATGGGACAGTCCAGGTAAAGGTCAGTTAACGTTTGTGCCCCCTTGGAATGGCACCACAAGATGCTGTTCACTTTCAGAGCACAAGCTTCTGGAGGGTGTATAAGTCTGAAGCAGAGAGTTTAGGTACAGGCTTGCAAGCTTGTCTTTCTGTTGTGTAGCATGTTCTGATAGGAATGGATTGATCTTTCCAATGTTGTACTGGGCAAATCTGCAAGTCAGGCAGTTCCAGCACTGTGGTCTGTGAAGTTTAACTGATTGATTATAACACAAAGGATGGATGGCTGAAACCACAAGCACTTCTTTCTTTGCAAGGTGGAGTTGAAGGTAAAGGTCATCCAGGTGAAAGTCGGAAATTTCCATCAAGCAGGCTGAGATGAGAGCAGCTACTGATTGATCATCTGGCTGGAATGAAAAATAGAGATGTGTGTCAGGATAGCAGTAATAAGAAAAGCCATGTTTCTGAATGATTCTAGTTACAATTACAACAAAAAATACTGTACAGAACAGCAGCATGTAAAGATGTAAATAAAAGAGTTTGTTGTATAAGAATAGTACTCTTTCCACACCTGGACTGCAATGCTGCTGTAGATCTCCAGTCTTTCCACATGACCTGAAATCATTATATATATAAAAAAAAAAAAAAAAAAAAAAAAAAAAAAAAAACCATGCCAGGATGTGTTTTACGGAGACTGAGACAATGCAAAACCTCAACCTTCTTTGATCTGGAATTTTTATATCTAACTATCCAATGTATCTTATGATTCAATAATGACAATTTACTCAGGCCATGTAAGATTTTATTTTTATCATCATCTTTTATTATTATTATTATTATTATAAGATTAATATATGCATACTATTCATGTTTGAAAGCTGATACGCTCAGAATATTTAATTTATTATGTTGTTCATATTGTACTCTCATCTGCTTTCCTGAATAGGCCTATAGTAGGAGTTGTACATGTAACAACCCCACCAAATAATAGGGGTAATACACAGGTTCTCTACTGGATCTAAATTAGCCTATATATGGGCTCAATAACCAAGAAAACACAAAGACCACAATATCAATTAAATACAAATAAAAGTTTTATTTTTGTACAATCATAATATTAAAACACAGGGTGACGGCAGGTTAAGGCAATCATGACAGGTGACAACTGACCATGTATTTGAAATTAATGATATTCAGCAAACTCAACTCATGAAAGTATACAGCATCAACGCTCAAGGCAACCTATTCAGCGCAGGGGTTCAAAGGTTGTTGTGAAATACATTCAGTTCATTCATGTGAACACCTGACATGCATAATTTGTACGCCCCCAATATTTGCATATGCCAGCCCATGTTCAAGGCATTAGACAAGGGCAGCCAGTAACGTCTGGATCTGCACAGGTGAATCATCAGACTAGGTAAGCAAGCAAGAACAATAGCGAAAAATGGCAGATGGAGCAATAATAACTGACATGATCCATGATATCAAGATATTTTTAGTGATATTTGTAAACTGTCTTTTTAAATGTTTCGTTAGCATGTTGCTAAATGATGTTTTATGAACGTAGTTCAGGAGGAACAAGTCAAATAAGATACCCAATCATTACATCATCTTAATCATTACATCATCTCAACCAGCTGTCAAAAATCTGTAATCAACGTATCTACCCAATCGGCATGAGTTCAGGCCTGTATATAATCACAGTCAAACTCACCCAAGGATCCTCAACAGTTTCCAGAATCCCTCCACCACCCCATCTCCTCACACTCTCTGGATTACTTCATATAATCTAAAAGGAGGGGGGGGGGGGTACTCTGTGTTCAGGCCGATTACCGAGCTCAGAGCCCTCTCCCCGGACAGCATGCCAAATACGTTTACCAATTAATTTACCTGACTTATTTGTAAGTGTGAACTCGTGAATGTACTGTTAAATGTGGTTAAAGTTACCATCGTTTCTTACTGTATTCACAGAGACAAGAGCCATCGCTATTTTCATTTTTAAACACTTGCAGTCTGTATAATTCATAAACACAACTTCATTCTTTATAAATCTCTCCAACAGTGTAGCATTAGCCGTTAGCCACGGAGCATAGCCTCAAATTAATTCAGAATCAATGTAAACAATATAACAGTATACAATACTCACATAATCCAATGCATGCATGACGAACACTTTGTAAAGATCCATTTGAGGGTTATATTAGCTGTGTAAACTTTGTTTATGCGCTGTTCAAGGCAAGTGCGAGCTCCGTGGCCGTGGAGCATGGGATTTAAAGGGCCACACACCCTGAATCGGCTCATTTATAATGATGCTCCAAAATAGGCAGTTAAAAAAATTAATTAAAAAAAATCTATGGGGTATTTTGAGCTGAAACTTCACAGACACATTCAGGGGACACCTTAGACTTATATTACATCTTTTTTTTAAAAAGTTCTAGGGCACCTTTAAAAATTCAAAACAATGTGTGAAATGAAGCAATGCTAAATGTGAGGTTCTGAGGTAAATATTAAAATAGGGCCTTGACACTCGGGAACAGCCTTTATGTATGTCCAGATCACACACTGCCAGAGCTATCCAAGAGGTCTGAAACAGACAGCGACTTTACAAGATGATGAGTATAATGTGGAAACATCACAAAAGCGAAACAAAACCATGTTATGACATTGGTGATAATAACAAGTAGGCTATAACGTCATCTTGTAAAGTATCTGTCTATTTTTTTTCGGTGCATTCGTGCTGTATTACCGCACAGAAATAAATTAGATTATTATCAGAATTATTTTATTTGACTGCTTTTGAAATTGTTTTAAATCAGGTACATAAGGTTGTTTGAATATGTGTTATATTTGACACACTTCAGGGTTTTGTGCTGCAATATCATGCCTGGTCAAACTGTAAATAAATGAAACTAAACTATCATTTTCTATCATAATTCTAATATTCTAAATAAAAATAACATTCTTTAAGTGGCTGCTGGCATGAAGACTGTCATCAAAACAAAGCTCCAAAGATTTATATTCCAAAGGAATATTTTATTACCTTTTCGAAATAATCTATTAAACAAGGTTATAACAGTTGTGACTCACTGTTAGTGTCAGACAGTTAATGTGATCACACCCTGTCATATAATCAGTTGGAAAGCAATGAAGAAAAAGGTCAGATGAGGTTGTGCTTAAGATTAGTGAGTAAAGACAAAGTGAAAGCTACATGGTTCTGTGGTATTCCCCTTCAGTCAAGCTGTGCTTACAAACAGGAACATACAACTTCAGGCACAGACAAATGTATATGATAGTGTTTATTGTGATCTGCCAGTGAAGAAGGTATTTGTTTGCTTTTTAATGATTTTTTTCTGTTATTATTGTGAACAACTGGCTCAGTGGAAATTGACATTTGTGAATTTATGACTAGGAATAAATACATTTTTATCTCATTGTATTAAAAATTAAGCATTGACTAATTGGCCTTTTCCTGACTGATTTGAAAACTGTGACTGTGTTGAATAGGAATGAGTTCAGTGGCTTAAATAACACCTTATTTTACTCTAAATGACCAGTATTTCTCTGTATGGTTTATGTTTCTCAGTCTATCTATGTGGAACAGAAAAATTTAAACCATGAACAGTCCAAAGGTATAGTGCTTTTATTTTCATTTCATTTTCATTTTATTTTCATGAATTTGTGCAATCTGCCCTGACTATAACACTTTAGGATGGAAATTTAGCGCACTCAAGGGATCAGCACTGAGTGTAAAACTATTTTTTCAAAAAAAGCTGCAATATGTATTGCAATATGTTGCTATTCAAATTATGCAGTAATGCAGTGAATATTTATACACTTCAATCATAGATATAATAATAGGTGCATAATAATATTATAATAAATAACTTTTAGGCACAAATTTACCTTTTGTTCTTTATTTGTTTTTTTTTTTGTTTTGCAGTCCCACTTTTTTATTTAGTGGCCTACTATGTCCTTACATTTAAAATTAATAATTTGATACAATGCACTTATTGTGTACATACATGTTTTTACATTGTATTTATATTTTAAAAACACCTGCATGTAATTACATCCGTAATTAATTTCTGTAATTACATTCATAATTACACTGTTGACCCATCCCTTACACCTTAAACCTGCCCTTACCACCAAAGCTTTCCCTAACCTTACTCGTATCCCACCTCAATAGCAGCAAAAGTGTTTTGCAATTCAATATGAACCCAATAAGTACATTGTACTTATTTTTGATTTAAGTACATAGTAGTTAACCCTTGTGTATTGTTCAAATTTACTACCCTTTCATTATGTTCGTGGATGAAAACATCCACTAAATTAAACTGCTGTAAAAATGTATCAGATAAATATTTTTTTCAAATTTTTTTTGCATAAATCTGTTATCTCTCTCACACACACATATACTATAATATACTGTTATACTCCATATAACTCCATATAAAAGCCAGAAACTAAGCATTTTTTTGCACAAGCCTATCTAAAGGGTTAATGGTGCCACCTGGTGATCAACTGTAAAAATGAGAAATTTTACCTCTTCCCAACAGGGAAAACCACCATCAATCAAGAATGCATGATTATATGGTGACATGGCTTTGCAATCAAAAAATGTCATTATAATGGAAGTCAATGGGGCAAAAACAGCCACGAACAGTAAATGAGGGAGAAAAAAATTAAATCTGTTGCTGCACAAAAACTAACAATGCATCAAAACCAATGTTGTTACTAATCTTTCACATGTCCAAGACTGTGATAAAAGGTAAAAAAAAAAAAAAAAAAAAATCCAGTCCACAATCACTTTTTATATTGAAAATAAGTAATTTTGTGTGTTTTTTTCCCCAAATCAGTGACATCATTTCATAAACTTGGCAATAAAAGAGTAGAAATCCTGGATTTTTTTCAAACATTTAGTAGTTTTGATCAGGACTGAGGTTGATTAACAGATTTATGCAAAAAAAATTAAATAAAATATTTATCTTATACATTTTTTCAGCAGATTAATTTAGTGGAAGTTTTCATCCACGAACATAACGAAAGGGTAGTAAATTTGCCCACAGTGTATTTTTGAGGTTTTGAAAAT
Organism: Chanodichthys erythropterus; assembly: GCF_024489055.1. Classification (NCBI taxonomy): domain Eukaryota; kingdom Metazoa; phylum Chordata; class Actinopteri; order Cypriniformes; family Xenocyprididae; genus Chanodichthys; species Chanodichthys erythropterus. The sequence goes on along the minus strand of NC_090233.1, from coordinate 39,092,401 downwards.
TTTCAAAGCATTTTCCCAAAATATGTATCAAAATAAGATTTGTCACCAAAAATCATTCCATTTGCTGAAACAGAGAAAGTTGTTAAGACTCAAAAACACCCCATAGTGGATGAAAACATCCCCAACAACACGAGTTAAGGCCACTTAATATGGGACAAAAATATTTCCATTGAAGCAAGCACAATTAATCAATGCATTGCCTTGCCAACCAAAACACAGTAACCCTGTTACTGAATGATTCAGTGTTTTGAACGAATCAGTTGAGAGAATAATTCAGTGACTCAATCATAAGGACAGTGGCTGTGTTCAAAACCGCATACTGTATAGCAGGTAGGCCTACTACATTTGGTTTTAAACTTCCTTCACAACCATTAAAAAGTATGTTCTATATATAGCATGAATGTGTATAGTACTTTATGTGTATAGTATTTACCATGTTGTCCCTGTCATGTGACCTGCGGAGTTAGTTGTATTGCTTCATATTCATGAATGAAAAAAAAAAAAAAAACATTTCAAATGACTGTAACCTTCTGCTTGTAATTTAATTTCATTATTTGTATCAGCAACAAGAGTATCTTGCAGATTGGTTGTAAAATCTGCAGTGAATCTAGACTTTTTTTGACGATGGAAAAGTACCACAAAACATATTTAGATTATGGTAAAGAAGATTAGGTGCAGTAAATCAGATACACAATAATACAATTCATGAGTGGTCAGAGCCAGAACTTCTGGCCAGCAGATGTCGCCATATGTACCCGAATCATGAAACATCCGTGTAATTGTTGGCATCTGTTAAATTAATAGTATTTTTTTTGAAGAAGAAGACAGCCAAACTACGACACATACAGTAATCCTTTCTCAGATGAAAGTTAATTTGTTGGAAAACTGTCAACATTGTATCTTTGGTAGGCCTAACTATTTTATTTTCTATACAAAAACTGAAAGTGAAAGCAGGACTATTGGTATTCCCCTTACAGGAAATAAACAGAAACGTTTTTGTGTCTCAACGCACAAAGAAGAGGACAGAACACTGTGGGTCACCGGTACGTATGTAGATCTACATTTTACTTGTAGTTATTTGCTCTTCTTCTCATACATAGGGGAAAGTGGGGTGAGTTGTGCCAGTTTTTACTTAAAGTGACTTTAAAGTGAGTCCATGGCAGTAATGCCTTCAACTTAAGAATGTACATATATTTCAGGATGTGGTGCATCCCTGAGAACAATAACTGTAGATCTGAAATAAATTGTTTCAGAAATAAAGCTTGGTCAAAAAGTGGTCTCATGGCACAACTTGCCCCTGGTGCGGGGTAAGTTGTGCCTTTGGGGAGAATGCGTTGGGGTAAATTGTGCCAGTCATTTCTGAAGTAAAACAGAACATTTTAACGATATGAACTGTAATGCTATATGAAAACAAGACAAATTCAATAAAAAATTTCTCATTTCAAGTTTATTTAGATATTGTCACCCTATTAAACTGTTGGAATAGGCCAAGTCATATTTTGTAGTTTTTGGGAAAACACAAAAAACTTAAATACACAATATATGATGTTTGTTAATCATTGCAGGCAATAGATTCCTGTTGACATACATAGAACGCTGTTTGTCAATTATGTAACATATAAGAATACACTGCGTTCCAAATTATTATGCAAGTGACATATCTGTAAGATTTCAGTAGAATAAACATTCAGATTTTAGTTTTTCCTAAGAAAATGTTTGTTTGTTTATTTATCCATGTCTTTTTAGATAACTGGTATCAATCTCAGACAAAATAATTTGCTATGGAAACCCTACTTAGAGGTTGGTCCACATTATTAAGCAAGTCACAGTTCTCATGCAATATGGGAGGAAGAAAAATCCTGTTTACTACATGGTCTACAATCAAGAATGTAATATAGTTTAACTGCTAAAATGTAAGAGTACAATTACAAATTAATAATATGTTTAAAATAATCATAAGTTAAACCAGGCCCTTTGGCACAAATCACCCCGGACCCACAAGTTTGAAAAACTAGCATGATCCAGCAGTTAAGAGTTAACATACTGCTAACTGTATAGACTCATTGTGTAGCCTGCTAAAGCACTAAAACATGTGTGAAATGTTTTCAAACTTGTCTATAATTGTTCAGACACTATAATCAAAAAAACCTTGATCATAGAAATTTTACTTCGAAAGGGAAAAAAATGTTTTTTGAGCTAAAATGTGCTTTCCTCTCATGCCATGTGTCTCTCTTCTTTGGAGGATGAGTAAAATGGGTGGCTTTTCAAAATTATGTGGTCACATGACCAATTTCTTCTATGGTTTTCCATAAACAATGGGTGGAACTACTTTCCCCCTGGCACAAATCACCCCACTCTCCCCTACTGTAGTAAGAGTCCCTGAATATAACTCAAGACATTTCGAATTCACACTTGTAGGAAGAAATAATCTTTTCTTGCTGGCAAAAACATTTATGTTTGAAGTGCATGTTATTTTACACCTTCTTCTGGTGTTCTAAATTTTTTTAAATGTGGATCATTCGTGGTACAATGGCTGTGTCAGTGTCCTCAGTATCTCTGTCAGCACAATTCTCTCTTTTTCGTTTCTAATCCGCTGACCCTTGTCTACTCTCTCTCTCTCTCTCTGTCTCTCAGGTTTGTCATCTGTGAATGTGGTCCAGGAGGATTTGAGCCATGAACGCTCCAAAGGTAGATTGACCGCGCGAGAGCTCTAAGATCCATCATGACGTCAGACATTTCGCACACGCTATTTTTAGGCACTTGTTCTGACAGAGTAGTATAGGAGGGGAATTAAGCTCTTAGACTTCATTTAGCAAACTATGTCAAGGGGTCTGATTAACTGTGACGCAGTTTTCCACTGATAAGTGTCTAGAAGAGACTTCCTGGGTTAAAACTTTTAGGATCATTGAGCTATAGCTATTCTATTTTAGATGTGAAAATTGAGAAAATGTACCCCTAAGGATACTAGTTAGATTAGGCCTGATACATGTTTTGTAGTTTTGATTTTGTAGTTGAATGAATAAGCTTATGATGTAACTGTGCGAGGGTAATGCTTCATGAGTCTTTGTACTCTAATACTGTACTGAATTAGGCTACTAGATTAGGTTACTACATTATTTAAGGAAAACTGTACTTGAAGTACTTTTGAAGCAAAATACTTTTATTCCTTTTACTCTTTAGGTAGGGGAGAGCGGGGTAAGTTGTCACACTTTTCACACTGTCTAACATTCACGGAGCTCCATTAGCCTACATCATCATCATAATCAGTCCCATGACCTGGTGTGGTCGTCAGGTCGCTGCGCTGTTGAACATCTGATCAGGTCCCTCCATTTGTCTCGGTCATGTAGTGCCTGTGTCTCTGCAAAGCTTTTCATGGTCCATTCTATAATGTTGTCCACCCACTTCTTTCTCTGTCTACCTCGTCTTCTGCCACCTAGGACGCTACCTTGGAGGATTGTTGTGGACAGGTTATTGGCTCTGACAAAATGTCCGTACACTGTAAAAAATGCTGGGTTAAAAACAACCCAAGTTGGGTTGAAAATGGACAAACCCAGTGATTGGGTTGTTTTAACACAGCAGTTGGGTTAAATGTTTGCCTAACCTGCTGGGTAGTTTTATTTAACTCAACTATTGTTTAAAAATTACAGTATTGCTGACTTAAAATGAACCCCAAATATATTGAAAATTAACATTTATTAATATGTTTAATAAATGAACATTTTAATTTCATTTTAGATTCATTTTAAGTCAGCCATATAGTCATTTTCAAACAGTAGTTGGGTTAAATAAAACTACCCAGCAGGTTGGACAAACATTTAACCCAACTGCTGGGTTAAAACAACCCAATCGCGGGGTTTGTCCATTTTCAACCCAGCTTGGGTTGTTTTTAACCCTGCATTTTTTAGAGTGTACCATTTCAGCTTTTTCTTTTTGCAACTCTGCTGTAAGGGTCGAGGACTCACAGGCATATAAGAAGACTGAGAGGACAAGTGCATGCAGAAGTCTAATTTTTGTTTTTAGAGAGATATTTTTGTCTCTCCATACAAGTTTCAACTTTGACATAGCTGCTGTTGTTTGCGCTGTCCTCACTAAAACTTCTAGTTTTGACCCCTCTTCACTGATGATAGAGCCCAAATATTTGAAATGACTCATCATTTACCATTCATTACCATACATCACAATGGTATAAATGTCATACCAAATGAAAGAAGGAAGTCTTGGGCACATATGTTGTATTCATTACATTTTCATATCTTATCTCATTACGGAGTTGTAGACTGTTGAATAGAGAATGTGCACTTGTGACAATTTGCCCCATCGTCACACTAAGTCGTCACACTAGATTATCTAAAAATAAGAACACAACTACTAAATTGTTATCATTGATTTTAATTTTTAAATTCAAACCAGAACTGGAAATATAAACAATCATGCCTAGAGAATTTGGAAAAACAATTATTTCAATCCAAACAATACACATTTCAATCAAAAACACATTAAGTGGCAAGACCACTTTACTTTGAACTTTAAACTCAAACTTTCTCTGGCTTGCACATAGATCCATGATAACTGAATGGAATGCTGCAAATAACTCGCTTAACATGTTTAATCTCTGAACGTAACTGACTTAACATGTTGAACCTCTTTTTTGAGCATGTTCTACGTGTTTATTTGTACTGTTTATTTGTAAAATCATTGAGACAACTTGCCCCAAACTGACATGTGTGCTAATGTCGGCTAAATCTCAAGGTGAGCTCAACATATCATGTCAGCTAAAGAATCAAAAGACACATTATTGTCTCCTCTATGTTGTGCAAAATAATAACTTTTAACATTCATATCTAACAAAGTTGTATTGCATTGCAAAATTTAAAGTGCAAATCTTTTACTTTTTAAGACAAAAAATAAGATAATTGTGCTAACCTCAGATTAGAGCGATCTTGACCACATGTGACCAGGAAGTTGACTATAGAAGAAGAAGTCACACAAAGTGGCTATTGATTTTTGAGATAGAGCCTCTAGTTTTGGAGTTATGAAGAGTGTGACAACTTACCCCGCTCACCCTAAGGAAAACATACTTTTTTACCCCTCAGAATGTAATTGCACCTTTAATTACATCAATTAGGCGAAATATTTCCATACTCATTGTGCGAGTGTGTGTGTGTGTGTGTATGTATTCCCAGTGTCCCATTTGTCATCAGTCTGATATCGGCATTCCGGATGGTCAGTGTGCGGTTTGCAGGTCTTGCTCTAAATCGAAACGGTGTGTGTTTCAATTCTGCTTGGCATGTCAAAGAGAATGGCCACGGGACGGTTCGACCACCAAATCCTGCATGCTGCCGAACTGTGCGCTCCGTGCTGCCCTCCTCAGCGAAACAAGAATCAATGACCCACAAAGTTCGGTGAGAGGATGCCCGTACTTCAGGGCCTGTCCAGGTTGCAAGGCCCTGCTTACACACAGTGGAATAGGCTGTCCCAACATTGTCTGCCCTCACTGTGATACACACTTCTGCTTCCGCTGCTTGCGTCAATGGTGTCCCGGGACATGGAATATTGATGGCCTTGAGTTTCTTACCCGCCGACTGTCCTTCTCTCTAGATGATGAAATGAGACCATGTAGAGTGGTGGACAACAAGCAGAGTCTTACAGTTTTTGGACTGTAGTGAGAAAGTTATGATTATGAAAATGATGAATGACACTATGCTAAAACTGGCCAAATAAAAAATGCCCAGGGCTATTCTATGTGATTTATAAAGTAATAACTTACTGTTTAACGTTATTGTTACTAACAGAAAAAGGTAAATAAAAAATCCTCACTATTTAATGAATGTATCCTGGATGATTTAGAAATTATTAAGATTATCTCTCTTTTTTTCAAATCTGAAATGCTGATTACATTATACTGTATAACAATATCAATAAACATCTTTTAAAAAATTATAAAATCTTTCTGTTATTACAACAATTTTATTTCTGTAAGGAACAACAGAATTTAAGTTGTTATTCACTGAAAATCTTTTGCTTTTAAAAAGCTGAATTTGAGCGCTGCATTGAACTTGAGCACGCAGTCGCATACTCTCTTGAGTATGTACTTATTTTGAATAAGTAACTACTTCATGACCACAAAAAAAAAGTATGTTCTATGTAGTATGAATGTAATCTGGAAGTACTACATTCCCCATGTTGTCCTTATCACGTTGCCTTCCAGCATCAGTTGCTTCGCTCTACTGCCATTCTCAAATCTTCTGTGGCCTCTTGGGATATTAAAGTGAGTGTCCATCATATGCACACTTTAGACTCTCGCCAGAAGAAGTAGGTCATCCAGGTGCTTATTGGCTGCATCTGAAATCGTATGTCATAAGAAGTATGTTTGAATTGACAGTACTCATAAAAAAGTAGGCAAAAAGTACCAGGACAACCTATACTTCTGGTGAGATTCTGAAGTGTGTATATGATGGACACTTTACTTAGAATATGCTATTTCAGACGCAGCCTTTGATGAGTACTGGGAATTTGGACATATATGTTTTGTCACATACTGTTCGTCGCCTACTGTATAGTACGGAAGCATGCGTTTTTGGACGCAGCCAGTGTCACGCGCTATATGCGAGTCAAGCGCAACTGTAAAACACGTCCATCTAGCTCATATTTAGCTACAGGGTAAAACTATGGAAAAGCATCTCAGTGGAGTGTATAGCAACCTTCTTGATAACCATCTGTCATAAATAACTATTTTTGTGTGTGTGTTTCACAAGACAGAAACTCATACAGGTTTTGAAGGACATGAGGTTAAGTAAATAATTACAGGATTACCATTGTTGAGTGAATTTTTTTTTTAAACATTTTACAAAAATGATGCAAAATACTCTTTACCATATGGCACATTTTTGCTGTATTTGAGTTTAAAATTTAATACAGTTTTTACTATGTCAGTGTGCTAATTATTCAGTCAAACTTTGATTAACAATTCTCTTCAGACAAATTATGTGGCTACCCATCTCCCCCCACCTCATCTCGCTCTGTCTCTCTCTCTGATCAGAGGTAAGAGGCTTGCCGGTTGAAGCTCAGTACAGCACGACCCAATCTGACTAATCTGATTATCTTAAAATGGACTCCAATCAATCATGCGCTAACATGAGACACACACACACAAGCGGGCCTAGTGCTAGTGAGATCAGAGAGTTACTTGTTCCAGTCAGCAACAAGTTAAAAGTGTAGGGCAGGAAACCATCATGACCGAGTGAAAGCCTTCAAGGTTTGTTTATGTGCCTTCCACCTCTTGACACTATTATGACCTTGATCAAGACACTTGTGGTGCTGTAACACATCCTGATGTACCATAAATTAATAGGTAATAAAAAAGCAAATGGGGCCTTAAGGGTGAATATGGAGAGTGAGACAAAAGATATATGCACTTCGTCTTCTTTGTCTGGCACATAAGCATGTGTTGGGTCAGAAGGTGAACTTTGTTTCCAGTGCTCCATTAGAAGAGGCCAACAGCCCTCTGATTAATGTGAGCCGACCACATAGTATTTAATAGGGCTGTGGTCAAAGCTAAGCCAATATTGCCAGTGGCTGCACAGACGTCCTCTTTCTGTTAGGGCCATTAATGGGGCCAGTAAAAGGGAAGGAAAGATTTAACTAGATCAACTGGAGAATATTTTTGGAGTACCCAAAAAACAAAATAACGACTTATATAGTGATGGCCGATTTCAAAACACTGCTTCATGAAGATTCGGAGCACAAATTAATCAGTGTATCGAATCATGATTCAGATGGCGTGTCAAACTGCCAACGGCTGAAATCGTGACTTTGGCGCTCCAAACAGCTGATTCGATACACTGATTCATTTGTGCTCCGAATCTTCCTGAAGCAGTGTTTTGAAATCGGTCATCACAAATCGTTATTTTGTTTTTTGGGCGCTCCAAAAATATTCTCGTCGCTTTATAATATTAATATTGAACCACTGTACTCACATGAACTGATTTAAATATGTTCTTAGTACCATTTATGCCTCTTGAGACGAAGTGTCATTGCTCCCTATGGAGACCTCACAGAGCCATTGGATTTCAACTAAAATATCTTAATTTGTGTTCCGAAGATTAACGAAGGTTTTATGGGTGTGGAACGGCATGAGGGTAAGTAATAAATGACAGAATTTTCATTTTTGGGTGAACTAACCCAAAAAAAAAAGGGAAAAGAAAAGTGCAAAACATACAGCACCGTTCAAAACTTTGTGGTCTGTATTATTTTTTTAAATGTCTTATGCTCAGCAAGGCTGCATTTATTTGAACAAAAATACAGTATAAACAGTAATATTGTGAAATATTATTAGAATTTAAACTAACTTTCTATTTTATTCCTGTAATGGCAAAGCTGAATTTTCAGCAGCCATTTCTCCTGTCTTCAGTGTCACATGATCCTTCAGAAATCATTCTAATATACTGATTTGGCACTTAAGAAACATTTATTATTATTATCAATGTTGAATTCAGGATTCTTTGATAAATGCAAAATTCAAAAGAGCATTTATTTGAAATAGAAATCTTTTGTAACAATAAATGTCATTAGTGTAGTTTTTTATCAATTTCATGCATAGTTGCTACATATTCATTTCTTTCATGGAAAAATCATATTGACCAAAGATTTCCAAACACTAGTATATAACAATGTCCATATATATGTATTATAAATAAATAAAATATATCATATAAATCCTACAAATTTTCCTCCTTCCATTTTTGCACTTGTTTAATAAGCAAAATAACAATTTAAACATAAATTCTCTTCATAAATCTTTTTCTAGCCATTTCCAAAATAATTCTCTTTATGGGACTATATGGTGATTATTGCAATGACCTATCATTGTAACCATTGTAATCTGGCAGTGTGTGACTTCATGTACGTTAAATCATTGGCCGAGCCACTGTTATGTGTCTGAGCTCTATGGCTAAATGTCATGTTTTCAAATGTAATTGTTTATTGCCTTGGGTCATTTCTAATTAAAGAATTTGTATAAATTAGTTTGTATAAATTTGAATTAAGTTCAGAGCACTGCTCCAGTTCTGGAGGACTCCTCAAGGATATAGTCGTAATCTTCACAGGCTTTGACCTTAGAGCGCTTACCACTCCAAAAGCTCTGAATGACTACCTAACAGCTCCCTCTCTCTTGTTTCATATATCTCCATCCTTTCATTTTTTTTTTCCTTTTGACCACAGCTTCTCATAATAACAGCTTGGTGAGCTTGTATCCTTTTATCCAGGAGGCTTTTAAGTGCTTCTGTGTCTGACCCACAAATATCATGCTGAAATGTAGTTTTTATGTCAGCAAGCTATAATAAAAAAAGTGTAATAGTGTTTTGCTATAGGACACAATGTCACAATGATCAAAGGTATCGTGGCTTAGGGCTTCCTGGGAACTCAAATCTCCTTTCACCTGTTGGGCTTTCCTTGCCAAGCTTATAAACTCAAGAAAGATCAAGAAGAAGGGAGGAGGAGCAGGAAAGAAAGAGGGACACATTAACACTTGGGATTTTTTAATGTGACACGAGGACATGTTACACTAATGGTTTAACACCATCATCTTAAACCTCTTGCAGGAGTTGTGCTGTGTGATCTTCATATTGTTCGCCTTTCTGTCCATTGTGTTAACTTGATAGTCTTTTACTGTCACACAGATATATGTAGAGACATTAATATTTGTCCTATTTAAAAAAGTTTTTCCCCAAATTAAATAAATAGTACCTCTGAAAAAATGAGATTTTAGTCATGCCAGTAGCCGAACAAAATCTGTTTATTTAACCTCAACAATGTGGCTGCCATTAGATCACATAACCAGCCAAATACCACTCATTTACTATTATCTGACAATTTTAATTTTGGAATATTAATCATGGTGGACTGTGTGAATAGTGCATTTCGGCTGACTGCCGCATTGGCCCGTGTAACAAAAAAATTACAGAGTGCACCTGAGGAAACAAAATGGAGCAGGACAGTACAGATACAGTACAATCTGTTACATTTGTTGGCTCACTGTTGATCCTACACAGACAGTGGGATCAAATGCTCAGCTTAACTATAAACAATCACGCAACATATTTATTGTAATATCTGTCTCAGTATTGAATTTAAAATAGTCTGCCAACCATTTACAGTAAGACTCTTCTAGAGAGTATAGAGATAGCTAAAATGATTTTAAAAATCAATAAAATGGTTAATGTTTAATGCTGTGACTGAGAGTGGGAAAATATATTTTGGTGAATATTTCAATCTACTTCAAATTGTCAATCAATATGTTACTGGGTCACAAGCTCACATACATACCGAGGAGAAAATGCCTTTTGCCATGTATGTGTGGATTATAGGCTAAAGAGGGTTAAGAAGTCACCACTTTGATTCCCAGCCTGCCCCTCCTTTCTCCTCTGCTCGTTCCTTGTCTCTTGCTATCTCTCTCTCTCTCTCTCTCTCTCTCTGTGTAAATCTGCTTGTTCCCAGTAAGACCCAGGATTCAGAGAGGCTCTTGTTCCATTGGCCTCCCCCATTAGGCTCTCCAGATTGGGGCAGGACTCAGTCCAATAGAGGGCCTCCAGGAACCACAAACCAAAAATCACCTCTCCATTGTAAAAAGAGAAAGGTGGATTTCTACTTCTATACTTTTTTATACTATTCTTTTCAAATACATTTTTTAAAAACTGCTCTTCTATCTGTTTTTTTTTTTTTTTTTTGCATGGAATATATGCCTTTTTTTCACCTTCAAATTGGACTTTTACATTTTTAAATTGGATTTTGTTATTTCTTCTCTGGGAGTGCAGTTCTGGTCTCTCACTGGCTCTTCCCAGACTCTCTGTGTTCTAATGGAACGAGCACTCATCATGGCTCTCATTTAGCCACACACACCAGGTTAGCCCATCTTTTGCTCCTCTATTAAACCATCCTTTATTAAGAGTAAATGTAGTTTTCGATATTTGCTTGAGTAGTCCTGGAGGCTTAGAGAATTAGGATTTCCCTGAGGGATGCCAAGTAATCTTTGGTTCTTACAACATCATTAGAAAGACTGCATTTCATGCTTTGGCTTTTTTTGTGCTTTGTATAAGTTGTATGAGTTTGTTAAATAATTTTTTAGCATAAAATATGCATTGTTTTATTTATCTATGTTGTTTTATCAAAAAAGTAGTTTAGATTATCTAATTTTATTGGGCCTATTTAGTTAAATGTCGACTGTCTGTATTAATTTACTAAAGATGTCAAATGCTAACTATGCTAATTCCATTAACATTCATTTACATACAAAGTTAGGGTTCTTTGTGGTGAAAAAATATTTTCTATTACATTCACTATAATGTTTATGTATGTTCAATCGCTTAAACTAACGCATTACATACTTAACATATCCGGGTAACCAATGCCTCCCCCCAAAAAATAAAAATAAAGTCCAAATGCTGAAAGAATGTGACATCATCAAATTACACTCTAAAAAATGCTGGGTTGTTTCAACCCAAATTTGGGTCAAATATGGACAAACCCAACCGTTGGGTTAAAAAATGCATTTAAAAATTTAACCCAATGGTTGGGTTTGTCCATTTTTGACCCAAACTTGGGTTGAAACAACCCAGCATTTTTTAGAGTGTATATATAAACTTGAACGTACTGAATATATGTATTTAATATGTGTAACCCTGGACCACAAAACCAGTCATAAGGGTCAATTTTTTTTAAAATTGAGATTTATACATCATCTGAAAGCTAAATAAATAAGTTTTCCATTGATGTATGGTTTTGGTTTGTTAGGATAGGACAATATTTGGCTGAGATTTGAAAATCTGGAATCTGAGGGTGCAAAAAAATCAAAATACTGAAAAAATCGCCTTTAATGTTGTCCAAATGAAGTCCTTAGCAATGCATTTCCACTCACAAAAATACATTTTTATATATATTTACGGTAGGAAATTTACAAAATATCTTCATGGAACATGATCTTTACTTAATATCCTAAAAATATCCTAAAATCATTTTTGCATAAAAGAAAAATCAATAATTTTGACCCATACAATGTATTGTTGGCTTTTGCTACAAATATACCTGTGTGACTTATGACTGATTTTGTCATCTAGGGTCACTTATGTCATTGACTATAAAGAGAAAAGAGGTTATGATTAGACAGCTATAAAAAACTTTCCACTATTCTGGCTTCTATATGAAGAGGGCTGTAATAAAGATAGCCGTTTATTGAGCGGCTTAATATTCATAAGAGAACACAAAATGTGAACACAAGCAGTAATTTTCAGCAGCCAATGATCAACTATAATAATAACAGTGGCACATTTACAGTATATAACAGGACATCCCCTTTGAACGTAACAGCAGAAAGCAGCCTTAACAAATCTTATTAGCAACTAGGAATATCTAGAGATTTAAAAAGAAGGCAGCCTTTAGTGTGTACATGTAGCTGACATAACCATATTAACATACCACAATACTTATATTAGCTTTGAAGACTAATTTTACAAATTTAAAAACTAAAAGTGAAATTTTTAAGCAGTTTGTATAAGGCCCAACAATGAAATTTCTTTAGCTGTGATGTGCCAGTTATCCAGTATCACAGACAGTAAATCATTCAAACACAGGAGTAGCATGAGTCTGACAGCAAGGTCCCGTGCAATCCGCTGTAATCCTGAGTTATTTCAGTGCTGGCTAAAGGTCTAAAGAAAGAAAGAAAGCCAGACGCTTAAGATGTGATTGGTAAAGAGGAAAGTTATACAGAAGTAATACATGATGGTAAAGAAAATAATGAAAAATCAAAGAAGAGAAGACTTCTGACAGGTCAAGAGATACAGAGCGATGATGGTGTAAAGAGATAAGGTTGATTAAGATTAAGATTGAATAAGCCTCACGTTATTGGGCAGTTATTATGGCCAGGGCTAATGAGGGCAGAGCTCTTTAATTGTAATCTGCTTTCTGCTTGCTGAACAATGGATAGAGACAGAGAGAGGGAGGAATGGGCAGACAGCCTGGTATAAGTTGTGTGACATTTCACCCCAGTTCCACCTTTAAACACAGATGGCACATGAGTCAGGTGAGGTTGTGGTTGGTCAGCAAGCCCACATTGAGAGATCAGGTCTCTAGGATCACATGGAAAAGGACAGTATGAGAAGAGGGTTGAAGAAGACTTTAATATCCTGCTTCTTGTTTCTCAGTGTCACTTTGGTCACCAAAAAACTCTTAGTAGCAATCCAAATAGCATTTAATTGAGAATTTTCACACTGAAAAGAAGTAATAGATAGATATCATTGTGTTAAAAGAAATAAATATGATGAATATATACATATATTTCATCTTCAATAAAAACATCATCCAGGCAGGAACACTATTACTGCCCCAGAGCAAAAAATAAAAAAGTAATTTGCAAGATTAAAGTTTAAAATAAGAAATGAAGTCACAAAAAATCTGCAAAAGCAATATATAAAGTCATAATAATTTTAGGTGGATATGGGCTTTTCTGTGCATCATGATCTGCTTTTATTTTAATTATTTTTATTTACACTGCTTTACATGTTGTTGTTTTTTTGTTTGTTTTTTAAATAAGTCTCTTATGCTCACCAAAGCATTTATTTGTAATTTATTCCTTTATAATAGAATTATTAATATATATTATAGATATAATATGCCATTACTCTAGTCTTCAGTGTCACATGATTCTTCAGAAATCATTCTAATATGCTGATTTGCTGCTCAAGAAACATTTCTTATTATGATCAATGATGAAAACTGCTTAATATTTTTGTGGAATACATGATACATTTTTCAAGGATTATTTGATGAATATAAAATTCAAAAGAACATAATTTGAAAATCATTTGCTAAATAAAATTTAAAAAAAACTTACTGACCTCCAACTTTTGAACCGTAGTGTAGATCTGTTGACCTTGGAACCATAATGATTTATATGACCCTGATGCTGATGTTTGAGCCACTGTTACACTCTCGCATCACTAATGAATATAGTAAACGATGGTGAAAAGAAATGCAATGTATTGTATATTAATATTCTAATTATAGGAAGAAAGACTAACTTTTTCTGTTCTGTTTCTGTCCCTTGTCTTTTCCCCTTTCTCTCTCGTTCACCAACCCTTTATTGTTTATCTCAAACACAACTGCACACATTTGCTCTATCTCTATAATATACAGTGATGGCTGGTTATTGTGCAGTAGTTTTGGGCTAGTGCCCTTCAGTGGGTAGAACCCAAATCGAGAGCTGAGGTGTTTTGAGCGCGTTTTTAATCAGCCTTCATACTGTCGCTGACAAAATATTCCTATAAACACACAACATCTCTCAGTGCCACCTTTTTTTTCACTGTCCCTGATATTTAACAGTAGAAAAAAAATGGAAATGGATGACCACAGAAACTCTAGCTTTCTTTGCCAGTCCCACCACCCACGATGGCAACCAAAGTCTTCAGCAGGAAAGCAACGACGGAAACCAACCTCAAAGCGAAAAGCAAGAAGCCCTGATGGCCCAGCGAGTCCCGTGTCCTCGACCCGAGTGCTACGCAGCCACAACTGGTGGGGGAACTGTTTTCTCCTTCCTTTAGTCATGCTATCATACTTGCCCTGTGAGGCCTGGGGCACCACCTTCAAAATTGCCATCGTAGGACCGTGGGCGTGCGACCCTATGTACTCCAAAGCCCTGCCAGACCTGGCTGCCCGATTAGCCATTAGCCGCGTCAACAAAGACCCCAACCTTAACAAAGGCTACTGGTATGATTACACACTAATTAGTGAGGATTGCTCGAGCTCGAGAGGCCTGGCACGCTTTGCCGAGCTGGAGGGTTACGGTTCGGCCTTTCTTGGACCGGCAAACCCTGGCTACTGCACTGCTGCTGCACTGCTGACAAAGAATTGGAACAAGGGCATCCTGTCCTGGGCTTGCCTGAAGGCTGACATGAATGAGGAAATGTATCCCACTTTTCTGCGGCCGCTCCCGTTGTCTTCTCGTGTGCTCTTCTCAGTGCTGCGCTTTTTCCGCTGGGCACATGTTGGGATTATAACAGCGGAGAACGACATGTGGGAACAAACTGGGCATGAACTTGCAGCATCCCTGCGTGCTCTTGGTCTGCCAGTTGGCACGATTGTTACCATGGAAGCGGACAAGGAGGGACCACGACGGGCCCTAAAGGCGATACGAGAGACAGATCGTGTGAGGGGTGAGTTCTGCTTGAATTATTCTTAAAAATGAATATTTAAAATGTAATAATTTTTTAGAACAAAGAGGATTACTGAATAATGATTAGAATGATCTGCTTCTATATTCTCGGTTATACTAAGAGAAATTAAATCTGTGATTAAGGATTGAAAATATTATTCATATAAAAGAAATTGTTAGTAATCTAAAACGTTTGTCATCATCCTGTGTTATTGTGTTTTAATAGCTATTAACATCAACTTCTTCTTTTATTTATTCCTCTATTCCTTTTCCTCCCTTTTAAATTTTGTGTGCAGTTGTCATCATGTGCATGCACTCTGTTCTGATTGGTGGAGGGGAACAGTATCAGTTGCTAACCACAGCAATGGACATGAGAATGATTGACAGAGGATACATCTTCATTCCATATGACACACTGCTGTATTCATTGCCATATAAAAATGTGAACTATCCAGTCCTGGCCAATGACACCAAACTGCGACGAGCATACGATGGGGTCTTAACAATAACCATGGACCAAGGGGAAGAAAACTTCTATGAGGCCTTTAATGCAGCACAGGGATCCTATGACATCCGCAGCAGCACACCAGCTGAAGAGGTAACACTGAGTTTGAACTCGTGATATCATTTTAATCAAGCCATATAGGGACAGGGAGAGCAAAAGCAAATGCTATCATTATTAGAAAGAAGCTTTGTCACAATAATGACACTTAAGATGTATTTTATCACAGAAAAAAAGGCTTTTAGAGTTATGTATTTAAAGGTGCTAAAGAGGATGTTTTGTTTTATACATTTTTGCAATATTACTTGAAACTGTCTTTACTAACTAATAAAAGACTATTTATTAGGTGCACTGAAAGTAATAATATTAATATACATCATCTGTGCACGAGGTAGGGCCTTAAAACATCAGCCAATCGATTGGCCCTCTGGCTTGTCAATCACTGCCGTGACGTTCCTTGTGAGAGACGAGCGCGGCTGCACTCTCCAGTAACTTTCCACACTCCACAGGCGCTGCATGCAATGTTTTTGTCCGGAGACAGGAGTAACAACTGCAGATTCAGACATAATAATGAATCCAAAAAACACGACACCGGTGGAAAACACTCGTTTTCCAATACTCGTGCACGAGTTTTGGGAGGCGTTCCTTTGAAATGAGCTGTGAAGGAGGGGGGCTGTTCTTACGCATGCGCTCATTTCAAAAACTCAGTAACAGTCTTTGGATTCTCAGTCGACGAAAAAATCCTCTCTATCACCTTTAATATGTCAAGTCAAGTCACCTTATTTATGTAGCACTTTATACAATACAGATTGTTTCAAAGCAGGAAAATTATGCATTTCGGCTGTTGTTCAGCTGAAGTCAATTCAGTGTTGATTGAGTTCTGTTGGAAAGATCATCAATTATTAAATTAGTTCATTTCATCTATAAAGCAGTTCTGCAAACTTATAATTATATCAAAATTATATCATCATCCAGCCCAGTTTCGTTCTCATGTGACAGCGTCAGGACAGTCAGATCAGAGATCAATAATATTGCTGAATATTAAGTGTCCGCAACTAAGCAAGCCAAAGGTGACAATATGTACATAATTTGTGTATGCAAAGACAGGTTGGTGTTTTGTCTCTAAATGATTCTTATAAAACAAGGTTATTATAGTTAACTAAAACCATAAAAATTACTTGAAATCAAATAAATGTTACCTGAAATCAAATAAAATATTAAGAAAACATTATATGTTGTTTACAGCTAGTTGTCAATGTAACATTTTCATTTTGTTTAACTTGATGTACTAAAATAAACTGAAAAATTAACAAAATGGAGAATATAAGAATAAAAACATTCAACAACAATAACAGACACTTATTAAGTTTTTCATGGTATGAGAAATTGCTTAGAATTACGATACAAATCACCTGTATTTTTGTGTTGTTGTCTTTTTCTTTCTTGGCAGGTTTCTCCATTTTTTGGGACCATCTATAACATGATCTATTATACAGCCATGGCTGCAGAGCACAGTCGTGCTGCGAGTGGAGGGCGCTGGGTATCTGGTGATGCACTGGCTAAAAACAACGGTGGATTTGAATTCAATGGCTTTAACCAAAGGATATCAGCAGGCACTGATGGAGAAGGAATGCAGGCACGCTACGCTGTCCTGGATTCAGATGGCTCTGGCTCCAGCCTATACCGCACGCACGCCCTGGAAGCGCCACACACTTATGGAAAATATGGAGGGTTGAAGTACTTGGGGAAATCGATTCATTTTGCTGGAGCATCTCCGAGAAGTGACTCAAACTGCTGGTTCAGCCCTTATATCACTTGTAGTGGAGGTGAGAAAACAGAACTTCATATGCCACATGAATTTCATTACATTACATTTTATGACATCAACATCACGACTCATTCTGTTTCTCATTATTTCTTTTTGTTTCAGGCCTAGATGGAGTGACCCTTTTATTCCTCTTCTTGTTCGTTGTGTTGGCAGGTGGAGCAGGTGTCCTTTTTCTCCAATTAAGGTATGGATTGACTTGCTTGAGTTGTAGCAAATCACCTTGTGTTGAACAAGTTTATAGTATTACTGATAAACAAATAAGTATATGAGTGTGTTTGTGTGTCCAGGAAACAGGGTCAGGTGGGGATATTAGGAGCATTTGGTGGAGGAGGTGTCGGAGGCCCCTCTAAGATAGTGCTGACACTGGATGACTTGGTCTTCATCAATACCACACTCAGCAGGAGGGTCAGTCTCTCTCTCTCTCTCTGTCTTGCTCATAGACTTTATCTTTATCTCACTCACTTTCCATTTCTCCCTCTGTGTTTGTCTGTAGAAGCTAAATGAGGAGAGTATGATAATAATTTAAGATAATTTCAGTTTGTGCTCTGCTGCGAGTGTGATGGTAATAAATATGACAGGAATGAGTCTTTTCATAAAAATTACTCTCTCTCTCGTTCACAGATTTTTGTCGATGCCTCTCTCATTATCAGTTTTTCTCTATGCTCTCTGTAGAAGCTGAATGAGGACAGTATGTTGAAGAGTCAACTAGATGTTAAAACCCCAGGCCACTCAGTTTCTGGTCGCAGTTACATTACGTCGACTCCTGAAACGTCCAACGTTGCTGTATTTGAGGTGTGTGGAATCTGCGTTTTTGTGTACAGGTATAGATACGCCTTAGTAAGGTGTTAGCAAAGTGTTTTGGTTTTATATTAAAGCAATATCACATAAACAAGAGGGATTTTGTACTGAATACCAGAAAGTAATGAGAGTTTCAGACTAAATTTGACCAGTTAGTTCATATGAAAATAGTTCCAAAGGAAGCCTAATGCACCAAACTGGAACAGCAATTTGAGAGTGATTCAGCGGCTTTAAGTGTTAAGTAATCACTCCAGGTTTTTAAAGTTTTACTCAGGGTTTTCCATTTTCTACTCCACAGCACACCTGCTTAAAAAATCCAGCATAATCCAGCATGTATAGTACTGGTCCAAGCAAAACCGGCTGGTACCATCCTGGTGACCAGCAAACCAGCATACAGGTCCCAGCATGCAAAACATATCTTGTGCTGGTGACCAGGAGCTGGTTGCATAAAATAATAATACAAAAAAAAAAGTTTTACAAGGTAGTGATCAAATTTCTTTAAAACTGTTCATAACTTTATCCAAGTCAGATACATAAAAACATAGATTGGTCTAATTAGATTCCAAAAAAAATAAGACTGATTAGCCTTAACTAACTGCTTGTTAGTCATACTAGTTCTTAAGGCACAGTCTGAACATAATGGCTATGTTTATGCATTTGGTCCCAGCAGGATGTGCGCTGATTAAAGCAAACGCTAATGTTACAACTTTCAAAAACCTGTACGTTATTGCAGGCAAACTAAGCTTAAAATCAGATAAGAGGACTGTGGTATAAAGTAGCATTTATATTATTATGAACAACATACAGCAATTATTTGTGAATCAGATGTTGTGGAAATGTATTAGTAGTCTGCAGAATCTGCCGAAAGTTCTGCAGATGTCCACAGTAGACTTTTGCGAATGACTGTATTTCACAAAATTTTGCACATCACTTGTCCCTTGCGTGTTTATCAAACTATACACTATACTATGATAATTATATTACATTATAATATTATATAATTAATAAAACAAACATACCAATAAAAGTATAGTACTTGCAACGCCATCTAACCCACTTACAGTACCGTATTTAAATTAATTCCATAGAATTATAAATATTTTAATCTCAATTCAGTGTAGCAAATGTGAAAAACAAAGTCAGGATATTCTGTCTGAGCATGTGGTTATGTGTTCAATTGTATTATTCTGTGTTGTCAGGGTGACTGGGTCTGGCTGAAGAAATGTCCCTATGGAGATTCTGTTACAGAAATCAATGATAGCACACAGGCCACCTTTACCAAGGTAAGAGAGAAAGTGAGAGAAAAGAAATGAAAGTTCTGAAAGGAAACCTGAATGCTACTTTACCTCTGTACCCTCTTTTTTCTTTCTGCTCGCCTCTCTTTCTAGCTGAGAGACATGCGTCATGAGAATCTGAACTTGTTTCTGGGTCTGTTCTTGGATACTGGCATATTTGGCATTGTTACGGAGCACTGCACCAGAGGCAGCCTGGAAGACCTGCTCAACAACGAGGAAATGAGACTGGACTGGATGTTCAAATCCTCTCTCCTCCTTGATCTGATCAGGGTGAGCAATTGAAGCAATGGAAGGAAAGTTTCATTAACAAAGGGTTGAATGAATGCATAGATGAAGAGATAAGTAAGAACAACTCAGTAAGAAGAAGATGATATGGATGAAAATGTAGTTAAATAATGAATTGTCAAAAATGTCACCTACTTCCATCTCTTCATACATCTCTGTTACTTTCCTCTCAATGCCTTCTTTATCTTTACCTGTCAGGGAATGAAGTACTTGCATAATCGTGGGGTTATTCATGGACGCCTGAAGTCAAGAAACTGTGTGGTGGATGGTCGCTTTGTTCTGAAGGTTACAGATTATGGCTTCAACGAAATCATCCACTGTCAAAACATCATCTTGGAGGACAGCAAACCGGAGGGTACGTGAAATATATGTGGAAAGTGCTATGAGAACCAGGATATAGAGGCTCCTTTCCTCTTCTTTGCTTTTATGTATTCAGTCTTTCTAATTCACTCCGATCTCTGTATCTTTCTTACAGATCAGCTTTGGACGGCTCCAGAGATCCTGCGGAATCCTAATATGAAGAGGAAGGGGGCGTATTCAGCAGATGTATACAGCTTTGCTATTATCATGCAGGAAGTGATCTCTCGCTGCGCACCCTTCTGCATGTTGGATATGCCTCCTGAAGGTTAGACACCATCACATACCAATTCATAAGTACTTACCACTCCCGTTTACACTTTTCCATGTTTACCATGGAAAAGCAATGATTTAATTGAGCTTGTTTGGAGCAATTCAGATTTGAATACAGTGAATAAAAGTTGTGTATCTGTGTGTGCAGAAATCATAGATAAGGTGCGCTCTCCTCCACCGCTGTGCAGACCAACTGTGTCTGTGGATGAAGCTCCGCTGGAGGTGATTCAGATCATGAAGCAGGCCTGGACTGAGGAGCCTGACAAGAGACCCACGTTTGAGGAGATCTTCAGACAGGTGCACCTTCTTCATCTCTCTCATGCGCACACACACAAATTCTCATGAGACCAGTGTCTGAAGATCTTTAAACCAAAGATCCTTGCATCACTTTGCATCATCCTTGCAACCACATAATGGTTTTTATACTGTACAAACTCTATTTTCTATCCACCTACACTACCCCTACCCCTAAACCTACCCATCACAGGAAACTGTGCACATTTTTACTTTCTCAAAAAAACCTAATTCTGTATGATTTATAAGCCTTTTGAAAAATTGGGACATGGAGTCATGACCTCATAAGTCACCCTCTTCTTGTAATACCTATGTCATACCCATGTCATTATACAAATTTGTGTCATGATGTCACGCGCACACGCACACTTGTTGGGTTGTTTTATAGGACCAAAGACATAATTATTTTTATACTGTACAAACTGTATATTCTATCCTCTAACCATAACCATAACCCTATCCCTAAACCTACCCATCACAGAAAACTTTCTGCATTTTTACATTTAATATATATATATTTTTTTACATTTAATTACAAAAAACACTGCTTAGTATGATTTATAAGCTGTTTTCCTCATGGGGGCCAAAAAAATTTTTGATACTGCCATCTTTGTGGGGTCATTTTGTCCCCATAACATAGGGTTACTGTTACGTCCCTCGTTAATTAGATGTAGTTTGTCTAGGAATATTATCAGACATAACAAAACAGTGGCAATGTGTGTATAATGGCAGTAACAGGATGGCAAAAAGAAAAGGGACAGACAAACCAGCAATTTCGTTGCAAAGGTTTAATTTCAGTAAATATAAGTGAAGTAATATAATAATAATAATAATAATAATAAAGTAGATATTTACAATATATACAACGTAACAAGAATAAACAAACAGCAAAAGATCTGGAGGAGAGGAAGGAGTGAGAGAGTGGAGCTTAAATCAAAGAACTAAGTATAACAAAACAAAACTAACTAAAGTTAAAGGGCTAAACTAACTAACAAAAGAAAATGCAGAAAGAAACATCTTCAACGTTCAAAACGCTATAACTAAACCACGCTGTCTAACCAAACAAAACATACAGAAATAGCACCACTCGTTAAGGCTAGTGTGTCTAATACATATTTCTTCTGCGTGTGTAAATGTAGGTCGCGACCTGCTTACCTGACTCGCAACCTCTCCAGCCAGGCTACATAGCTTTAAAACAGAATATGAGATGAAGGTTTCACGGGTCAGCTTTGAACCGGAACATGAGATGAAGGTTCCGCGAATACAGCGGTCATAAACAATCGGCATCCTAGATAAAGCATGTATCGAACACACGAGCACAAACGAACATAAGCACTCCCAACACAAGAGAAACTGACCCAACTGCAAGATAATAACAGCAGTAAAGTCGCAAACACTGATCAGTCTCTCAAACTGGTCTCTCGAACGAGAAAACCATCCTCACAGAGAATGTCCTATCTCCCCAACCCAGAGTCTGTTTTCGAGCTGCCGCCATTGAAGTTTTAAGCTGCTCACAAGCCGCTCCGTAACCCGCGATTGGTAGCGCCGATCCCTGACGTCAGACCCTTACGCCAGCAGATTGACAGACGGATCGTCCAATCAGAAGTCACACCTGAAATGGAGTACAGACACGCACATATATGCAGCGACATGAAAAAAAACAATTACATAGCGCAGCGTACGTAACACTCTCCCCTTAAAAACTTAACATAAAGCAGCTTCATACTCTAGATAAAGTATCAGCAATGATATTTTCTGAACCCTTTTTATGCTTTATGATCAAGTTATAATTCTGCACAATCAACGACCAACGCATAAGACGTTGATTGTGATTGTACATTCTACACAAAAACACCAAGGGATTGTGATCCGTGTACACAATAACAGGCAGAACAGATGAACCAACGTAAACCTCAAAAAACTGTAAGGCCAGGATCAAACCTAAAGCTTCCTTCTCAATGGTAGAATAATTTCGCTGATGTCGGTTGAATTTTCGAGAGAAGTAACAAATTGGATGCTCAAAACCAACGTCATCTTCCTGGAGAAGAACAGCTCCCATGCCTACAGCACTAGCATCCACTTCCAACTTAAAAGTACGTGTAAAATCTGGGGCAGCGAGAACAGGTGCACTAGTCAGCAACAACTTTGCACTGTCAAAAGCATGCTGACACGCATCACTCCAAATAAAAGCATTTGATGGGCTTAACAAACTGGTCAAAGGATGTACTACAGTTGAGAAATTTCGGCAGAAACTTCTGTAGTAACCAGCCATTCCTAAAAACCGACGTAACTCGTCTTGTCGTTGGAACGGGAAAGTCAGCAATAGCAGATACTTTGGCACTAACAGGACGGACTTGACCTTGACCTACTTCTTTGCCCAAGTAAGTAATCGTTGCTTTACCAAATTCACACTTGGCCAAGTTAATTGTCAAGGAAGCGTCAGCTAACCTTTTAAAAACTGTCCCGAAGAACAGTCAAATGCGCAGACCAATCAGACGAATAGATAACTAAATCATCTAAGTATGCATTACAGTTCTGAATTCCTGACAGTACAATGTTTACGAGGCGCTGAAATGTGGCGGGAGCATTTCGCAGCCCGAACGCCATAACCCGGTACTGTAGGAAGTTATCCGGAGTAACGAAAGCTGAAATTTCGCAGCTCGAGCGGTCAATGGCACTTGCCAATACCCTTTCAGCAAATCTAATTTCGTCACGAACTTAGCAGAACCCAAGTTATCTATACAGTCTTCCATCCTAGGAAGAGGATAGCTATCTGGTACAGTCACAGAATTTACTTTTCGATAATCTGTGCAAAACCGAAATGTGCCATCAGATTTCGGTACAAGAAGGCAAGGTGAACTCCACGGACTGTAGCTAGGTTCAGCCAAGTTGTTTTTTAACAAGTAATCCACCTCAGACTTCATCACAGAACGCTTGATATTGTTCACTCTATAAGCATGTTGTTTAATAGAAGAACTGCACGTCACTTGGATATCATGCTGTAACACATTAGTTCGAGTCGGAACATCACCAAACAACATAGGAAAATCTCGAATTAGTCTCATAATATCCTGTTTCTGTGACCCAAGCAAATTATCAAGGTTTTCTGGCAAGCTTTTTAAAACTTCAGAATTTGAAAGTCTACCACACGTTGACAAATCATTACGAAGTGTAACACCATCGTCAGTATAACACTCACCAGGAGATGGCAGCAGAACCTCATCATTCACTGCAGTGGAGTCAGGCACAGCAATAGCAGCAACGGCTAAAACCTCCGTAGGAACAGCGACTGGCTTTTCTTGTTCCTCCAAAAATTTCTCAGGTACCTTACGAGAACAATATGATTTCAACATGTTAATATGACATGTTCGAAACTTTCGTTTGCGATCAGGCGTGTGTATCACAAAATCAGTCTCGCTCAATCTCTTAGATACCCTGTACGGACCAGAAAAACGGGCGGTCAAACTGAACCAGGTACTGGTAACAGTACTAAAACTTCGTCACCGGGTTGAATCTCACGCACAACAGCTTTCTTATCGTACCGTTTCTTCATGCCCTCCTGAGCAATTGACAACGATTTTTGTGCAAATGAACACGCATTATGCAATCGTTCCCGAAATCGGCTGACATAATCCAGCACATTTTGTTCGGTTGGCTTTTTGTCATTTAACATCCTGTCCTTCACGACTTTTAGCGGACCTCGAACTGTGTGACCAAAAACTAAGTCTGCAGGACTAAATCCCAGAGATTCTTGAGTTGCCTCACGAACTGCAAATAGTACAAGTGGTACTCCCTCATCCCATTCTTTCCCAGAGCTTAGACAATACTTTCTCAACATCGACTTTAACGTCTGATGGAAACGTTCGATCGCACCCTGACTTTCAGGATGGTAGGCGCTCGAAATTCGGTGCGTGATGCCCAAGGTTTTCAACACTTGTCTAAAAACATTAGAAAGGAAATTCGTCCCCTGATCTGTCTGCACGACTTTTGGCAACCCAAAGGTGGAGAAGAATTTAAGCAAAGCTTTAATAACAACAGGTGCAGTTATTTTTCTCAATGGAACAGCTTCTGGAAAACGTGTCGCAGAACACATAATGGTTAACAAAAATTGATTTCCTGCCTTGGATTTCGGCAACGGACCAACACAATCCAAAATTATGTGTTCGAACGGTCCGCAAATGACAGGAATCGGAACTAACGGAGCTGGTGGAATCTTTTGATTCGGCTTACCCATCACCTGACATTCATGACAAGTACGGCAATGCTGAGATACATCTCTCTTCAAGCCAGGCCAAAAGAAATGTTGGAGGATGCGGTTATAGGTTTTTGTCACGCCTAAATGACCTGCTAACTCGTGATCATGTGCCAAACTCAACACTTGTTTGCGGTAGGCAGTAGGCAAAACGATCTGGCACACAACCTCCCACTCATTCTCCCCATCTGAATTAGGACGCCATTTCCTTAACAGTAGCCCATTTTCAATCACGTATTTTACAAAACTGGTTTTATCAGAGTCTGTACTTTCAGCAGCAGAAAAACATTTAGTCAGTGACACGTCTTCTCGCTGTGCGATCTTAATCCGTTCATGAGAAAACGGTTCAACTAACAATTCAGACTCAGCGGAATATTTATCATGCTGAACATCATCCGCGCCCCTTCTGATCTGACCCTGAACTTTCTTCAGTGAACACCGGTGACATAAAAGTGTCAGACAGAACAATGTCATCTCCAATTCTGCGTTTTTGCGCACGAGTAACCACGCTAGCAGCAAATACATCTGGAAAATGATCAGCGATGTCATCCGCATGGATAAAACAGTCAGGTTTATCAATAACTTCTGGCACAGGTGACACTTTACCTCCTGCCAAATCATTTCCAAGAATGAATGCCACACCTTTGACAGGAAAAGAAGAACGTATACCCACCCTAACGAAACCTGAAACCAAGTCACTCTGTAAGTGTATCTGATGCAATGGTACCTTAATTACGCCCATTTCAATCCCTTGCACTAGTACACTTGACCCACAAGATGTCTGTTCCGACAACGGAAGTACATCAGATATTACAAATGATTGAATTGCTCCCGTATCCCTCAAGATCTGTACCTCTTTCTGCTCCTCAGGTTTACCATTTACGGAGATTAACCCCTTCATCAAGAATGGCTTAAACCCTGCATCAATTTCATCCTTCTCTAGAACAGTTTCAGACCCAGCCTTCACAAAATTAACAGGTTTTACCTGTCCTTGCTGGTTTTTACGTTTAAGCATCAGGCAATCAGAAATAACATGCCCTACCTTGTGACAATAGAAACATTCTCGTGTTTCTTTATTCTGTGGGGAACTACTTTTACTACGGGTATTCGAATTTTGAGTTGAAGCCGAATTCAGTGCTTTCTCTGGCCGACCTGAAACAAACACACTCTTATGCGTTAACACATACTCATCCGCAAGAATCGCGGCTTGTGACAATGACGTAACTTTTTGTTCATTCAGGTATGTGACTACTCGTTCCGACAAACAATTCTTAAAATCTTCTAAAAGCATTAGTTCTCTCAACGAACTTAAATCTTGCACATTGTTAGTAGACAACCATTTATCAAAAAGAACTCCCTTCTCCCGGGCGAATTCCACAAATGTTTGCTGAGCTACCTTCTTATGGTTCCTAAAGCGTTGCCGATACGCTTCAGGTACCAACTCATATGCACGAAGTACAGCATTTTTTACGACATCATATCGCAAGCTTTCCTCTAAAGATAGCGCAGAGCAAACTTCCTGTGCTTTTCCAACGAGTCGACACTGTAGTAACAGACACCAAACCTCTTTCGGCCAATGAAGTGCAGCAGCTACTCGCTCGAAAGCAGCAAAGTACGTGTCCACTTCGGATTCTCTAAAGTGAGGCACCAAAGCGATTTGCTTACTAATATCGAATGTAGTGGTCGAATCACTCACAGAATTTGCCGAATTTACTGACGCAACAACAGGGCTAACAGGATTAAGCCGCGCAGTTCGGTCAGAGACAGCCTTCGCTGACTCTAACTCGAGCTGTCGCAATTTTACCTGCGTCTCTGCCTCAATTTCCATTTTACGGATCTCTAAGCGTAACTTCATTTCAGCTTGGCGCGTCTCAGCTCGCTCCTGCACTTCCATCTGGAGTCGGGCTATGCGAACCTTAAGTCGCGCGTCACCCCAGACTCTACGGAAGACGGAGACAGTGGGTAGAAGGGCGGTAAGACAGCCTTGGGCTCGGCCTCCGCCTCCACCTCAGCATTCTCACCTGTTGCCTCCTCCAAATTCCCCACGCTAGGCGTACGCTTTTCCACAGCCGAAGTGTCAGCTCGCTCACTTTCCGCATCTGGAAATAGAAACACTTTTAATTCGACCAAACGTTTCAAAATCTCATTCTTAATAATACGCTTTAGAGACTGCCTCACCACAGGAATGCGATAGTGGTCAGCTATCTGCAGCAACTCATCTTTTCTACATCGCTCAAACACTTGCAAAGTTGGATTAGCAACAAATGATTGCAAGTCAAAAGTACTCATTGTGTCCAATTATCACTATACACTTCACAATGCACCAAACAATGCCCTTTTCATTGCCATTTCCTGCACCATACAAAAACACACACATACAACTATCCTCCGAGATATTGAAAACAATATAAAAACTTGAGATCCCTTCCCCAAAAAGAGAAAGGGATCCCGGACGAGCCCCCAAATATGTTACGTCCTCGTTAATTAGATGTAGTTTGTCTAGGAATATTATCAGACATAACAAAACAGTGGCAATGTGTGTATAATGGCAGTAACAGGATGGCAAAAAGAAAAGGGACAGACAAACCAGCAATTTCGTTGCAAAGGTTTAATTTCAGTAAATATAAGTGAAGTAATATAATAATAATAATAATAATAATAATAAAGTAGATATTTACAATATATACAACGTAACAAGAATAAACAAACAGCAAAAGATCTGGAGGAGAGGAAGGAGTGAGAGAGTGGAGCTTAAATCAAAGAACTAAGTATAACAAAACAAAACTAACTAAAGTTAAAGGGCTAAACTAACTAACAAAAGAAAATGCAGAAAGAAACATCTTCAACGTTCAAAACGCTATAACTAAACCACGCTGTCTAACCAAACAAAACATACAGAAATAGCACCACTCGTTAAGGCTAGTGTGTCTAATACATATTTCTTCTGCGTGTGTAAATGTAGGTCGCGACCTGCTTACCTGACTCGCAACCTCTCCAGCCAGGCTACATAGCTTTAAAACAGAATATGAGATGAAGGTTTCACGGGTCAGCTTTGAACCGGAACATGAGATGAAGGTTCCGCGAATACAGCGGTCATAAACAATCGGCATCCTAGATAAAGCATGTATCGAACACACGAGCACAAACGAACATAAGCGCTCCCAACACAAGAGAAACTGACCCAACTGCAAGATAATAACAGCAGTAAAGTCGCAAACACTGATCAGTCTCTCAAACTGGTCTCTCGAACGAGAAAACCATCCTCACAGAGAATGTCCTATCTCCCCAACCCAGAGTCTGTTTTCGAGCTGCCGCCATTGAAGTTTTAAGCTGCTCACAAGCCGCTCCGTAACCCGCGATTGGTAGCGCGATCCCTGACGTCAGACCCTTACGCCAGCAGATTGACAGACGGATCGTCCAATCAGAAGTCACACCTGAAATGGAGTACAGACACGCACATATATGCAGCGACATGAAAAAAAACAATTACATAGCGCAGCGTACGTAACAGTTACCAGGACCACACATCCACACACACGTTTACTTAGCTATCTAAATGGGGACATTGCATAGACTTTTATTGTTTTTATATAGAGCTTGTTTAAATGTGAACTTAAATTTTATACTGTTTTACAAATGAGGACATGCACAAAGGAGA
Organism: Chanodichthys erythropterus; assembly: GCF_024489055.1. Taxonomy (NCBI): domain Eukaryota; kingdom Metazoa; phylum Chordata; class Actinopteri; order Cypriniformes; family Xenocyprididae; genus Chanodichthys; species Chanodichthys erythropterus. Next base: position 39,063,660 of record NC_090233.1, on the reverse strand, counting down.
TTTTGGGAGATCTTGTCTGATTTAGCTTATTTTGGGGTAAAATTTGTCCCTAAAATATGGTTAAGTAGGTACACACACACATTCTTAACTCAAATGTGGCTGAGGAGCTTTAAAATATTTTTTAAATACTTATTTGAAATGAATGTGTCCTTTAGTCCATGCGTGTCAGCTTTGAGGTCATAGTGTACTAAATGTTTTTAACATAAAGCAGATATATTTAAAAGGTAAAATTGTAAGATCTTTTCCCGAAGAGGAAAGCTAACAAACAAACAAACAGAGGGGAGAAAACAAACAACAACAAAAAATCTGTTGTCTGTATTTTTCTTTCTAACTTACAGTTTAAGAATGTGAACAAGGGAAAGAAGACAAATATCATTGACTCAATGTTAAGGATGCTGGAGCAGTACTCCTCAAACCTGGAGGATCTGATCCGAGAGAGGACTGAAGAACTAGAGGTAGAGCGTCAGAAAACTGATGCTCTCCTAGCTCAGATGCTGCCCAAGTGAGTCCCACTTCAGATTTCACCCTTCTTTTCCCAATATCTTCTTCTTTCTTATAATGCCATTTTGTCTTTCAGGTCTGTGGCCTTGGCATTAAAGACGGGGAAGCCAGTAAAACCAGAGCACTTTTCAGACGTCACACTGTATTTCAGTGATATTGTGGGTTTCACCACCATCTCTGCTCTGAGTGAACCTATCGAAGTGGTCGATCTGCTTAACGACCTCTACACACTCTTCGATGGGATCATAGCAATCCACGATGTCTACAAGGTCTGCATAAGCTTTATACACTTATACTGTTGTGGAAATAGAGTAGATTCTTTCATGATGCTGATCTCATTATATCAGATTTAGAGGGGTTTTGCTGCAAATTCCTTTCAAATTTTGGTACACTCTCAGAAAAAAAAAAGTACAAAAGCTGTCACTGCGATGGTTTCCTTTCAAAAGATGCACCTTTGTACCTTATTTAGCTCTAAAGGGTGCATAATAATGCCCTGAAGGCACATACAAGTACTTAAGGTGTACACATTAGTAGCTAAATGGTACATGTTTATGCTTTTGTAAGGTGTTGGACCATTTTTTCTGAGAGTGCATAAAAAAGGGGAAATAAAATATTTGTTTCTTGTAATATTTTGATGGAATAAATGAAAATAATAAATTATTTATATAACATGAGGTAATTTGAGGTCATATCTATGGCACATACGAACAGTTTCGAAATTTTAATATGACATATATCAATAGGTAGAGACCATTGGTGATGCATACATGGTGGCATCAGGAGTTCCAAACCGTAATGGTAACCGTCATGCAGCAGAGATGGCCAACATGTCTCTGGACATTCTGCACTGTATCGGAACATTTCAAATGAGGCATATGCCTGACGTCAAAGTCAAAATCCGCATTGGACTCCATTCTGGTAAGAAACGCACAATGCACACAAACAACTACACCAATAACGTTCAAAAGTTTGGGGTCTTTTGCCTCTGAGATAGGATAGTACAGGAAACTAAGTGGGACAGAGAGGGGGACAGGATCGGGAAAGATACCCAAGCCAGGACTCGAACCACACTACATGTTGGATCAGCTTCAACGGGAGTTTTTTTATGTTCTTGTAAGAAGTCTCTTGCTCACCAAGGTTGCCTTTTTTAAATAAAAAACAGCAATATTGTGAAATATTATTCCAAATTTAAAATAATGGTTTTCTATTTTACTGTAAAGCACTTTAGTAGCACATTATGCCCTTCTCACAAAGATAAAAATCAAACATAATTTCCCGTGGACGTAATTTTCATTGCCAAAAATGGTGTAGTCTTACATCACCGAACTGAACGTAGTGCTAAATGTAAATACGTTTTTACACTTGATCCTCTGATGGTGGTGTATTTCTAGAACAAGTGAAATGTAAATCCACGGCATCATCCAATTAACAGATTCATCCAATTAGTAAGCATGGTTCTGGACCTTTCCCCCACCCCACAACTCAACATGATGCTTGCACAAGTGTGACTGACACAACGATATATAACTCTTGAAATTGAATGCAGTTGCTAATGTGCTAAGTTAATATATATATATATATGTGTGTTTGACAGGTCCAGTGGTGGCGGGTGTAGTTGGGTTGAAGATGCCTCGGTACTGTCTGTTCGGGGATACAGTAAACACAGCCTCCCGAATGGAATCCACAGGATTGCGTGAGTTTACCTAAAACGTTTGTGTTGTATATGTATATAATACATCAGCACGTGTCTGACAACTAACAATGCAAGCTTTTGTGGCTGTCTCTGAAGTCGTGATTCCAGGAATTTGTCTTTGGCTAAGGATCAGTAGTTAGTACTTTGTGTGTGTGCTGATCAGTGAGTGCATGTCAGTGAGAAGCTCAGAGGGCTTAAAGTGCAGAGTTCCCTGTAAGCTCTTAAGAGTATAAGCCAAATTAGAAAGAAAATTCTGCTTTAAAGCTAATGTCCTCTTAGAACTCAGCCTTCGCTATCACCCTGAACTGTCTCACCTTTAATCAGACCTTCTGTCACATTTATCCAAGAACATTTACTTCACGTTTCATGCTGCAGAACACAGAAAAAATGTGTGAAACATGAATTAAGATTTGCTAATGCAATGCCATTCAAAAGATTATTTAAAAAAGAAAAGAAAAAAGAAATCAATACTTTTAAGCAAAGATGCATTCAACTTAACAAAAGTTGTATTAGTTCCCACCAAAATATTAAGCAGCACAACTGTTTTCAACATTGATAATAATAAAAAAAAATGTATCTTGAGCTCCAAATCAGCATATTAGAATGATTTCTGAAGGATCATGTGACACTGAAGACTGGAGTAATGATGCTGAAAATTCAGCTTTGCATCGCAGGAATACATTTTTAAATATATTAAAATATCAGTAACACTTCACATAAGGTTCATTAGTTAAAAATTAGTTAATGTATTAACTAACATGAACTAACCATGAGCAATACATTTGTTACTGTATTTACTAATGTTTGTTAATGAAAATACAGTTGTTCATTGTTCATGTTAGTTCACAGTGCATTAACTAATGTTTTGATTTGCATTAACATGATTTTAAATTAACATTAACAAAGATTAATAAAGGCTGTAAGTGCAGTTCATCATTAGTTCATGTTAACTAATATAGTTAATTAATGTTAACTAATGATCCTTATTGTAAAGTGTTACCAAAATATCAAACAGTTAATATAATATTTTAATAATATTTCACAAACTTTTGAATGGTAGTGTACATTTTAGCGTTGAATTAGCCTGCCTCAGAATTATTGTAAATATTGTACAAAAGAAGGCTTTGTTTGAAAATCAGGTTGTTTCAAATTAATCTTAAATAAAAGATTAAGGATGTTTTCATCATAAATTAGGCCACATAAGATCACAAGTTTAGTGCTGTGTGATTTCATCTACACAATGAAATTACTAGAACACAGTTTCCCAGATTATCTGAAGGGAACAGGAAAGCGACATAACATCTTGAGTGATGTAACATGCATGCCCAGTGCGTCATACTGAAATGACTCAAAGTGAACTGTCAAGAGTTAGGGCCATACTGCCATCTAGTGGTTTCTCAAGGAACGCCATTACCTTCAAGTGGAACTCTAAATAAAGTACTTGATGACCCGAGTCTGTATGAACTCATAACAAATCAGTGTGGTTAATGATCAAGTGATACATTTGTAAAAATGTATTATGATTAATTAATTAATTAATTAAAAAAAAATATATATATTTTCTTTTTTGCTTCCCCTACAGCTTACAGAATTCATGTGAACCAGAGTACTGTTGATGTCCTGAACAGCCTCAAACTTGGCTATAAAATAGATAGTAGGGGCAGGACAGAGCTCAAGGTATACACACACACGTTTGTTTTTGTGAATTGTGGGGACATTCCATAGGCCTAATGGTTTTTCTACTGTACAAACCGTATTTTCTATCGCCTTACACTACCCCTACACCTAACCCTACCCATCACAGAAAACTCATTCTGTATGATTTATAAGCCTTTTGAAAAATGGGGTCATGAATTAATGTCCTCATAAGTTATCCTCTCCTTGTAATACTTATGTCATACCCATGTCATTATACACATTTGTGTCCTGATATGTCACACACACACACACACACACACACACACACACACACACACACACACACACACACACACACACACACACACACACACACACACACACACAAAAGTGCTTTTTATGTCTGATGAGTTTTATTAAAATTACTATATTCCTAATGATCTAAACGGTAAAATAAGCAATTAAATATTTTTTGTGTGAAAGTGATTATATAATAAATGCATATTTCCACAATTACTATTATTCTGAATACATTATTTGAAATGTGATGGGGGGAAAATCTATAATATATAATATATAACTATAAAGGCTTGTGACTTTCAGGGGAAAAAAATTACAAAAATAATTTTTCACTGTTGCTTGTATGTCCACCATATTTTTTAGCAATTCCAAAGAAACACCCAGGGAACACATACTACATTATACAGTACTGTACTGTACTAAGTGCCTCGTAAATGTCTTGAAGCCTCTCATGTGAGCTTCTCTTATTCTCTAACAGGGTAAAGGTGTAGAGGAAACATATTGGTTGGTTGGGAGGGATGGATTTAACAAGGCACTACCTATACCACCAGACCTTACTCCTGGGTAAGAAAGAAACCACTTCTCTCTTTATGTACATTTTTAAGATGATGTCTGTAATGTAGGGAATGATCTAAACATGTTGTGTTGATATGCTGATATATTTCTTTCTGTTGCCACAAAGGGCGAGCAACCATGGTATCAGCTTGGATGAGATTCCGACAGACAGGCGGCAGAAATTCCTGGATCGACAGAAGAAGATGGGGTAGAGAGGTAGAGAACAGAGACGTTTCACTGATTTCAGTTTTCTGACGGATGAAAGTGTTTACAGTTCACTAATGTAGTTGCTGTAGCACCTATACCTACAATACGTGACTTGAATGAAAAAAATTCAAGTTCATTTACTCACCCTGATTCTTCTGTGGAACATAAAAAAGATATGTTGAGATCCAGTGTTAATTTGGACACCATTTAAATCCTGTTGTGTTACATAGAAGAAAGAAAACCATACAGATTTGGAAACATGAGAGTGAGTAAATGATGATAGAATTTTCTTAGGTGTCTGTCCCTTTAAGTCCTGCAAATTAAGGTTGTTCAAACTTTTGTACTCATGCTGTTCTGTTTCTGTGCCTTCCAATAGGTTGTGATGCTCATGTTTCCGTACCAGCCTATCGAATTTAGGAGAAAGTGGGGCAAGGGGATGAAAGGAGTGGATTGAGGTGTTCAAAAACCCCTCAACTACCCTTTTCTACTTGAATCATTCCTTAAAAGAGTGGAAACCTCACTAGGACATCTGACAAGAAGCACAAACACTTGAACTCTGAACACCAGTCCATCAAAACCATCAGCTCAACAAGATGGCATGTACCAACTGCTATGGATGGTCACAGAGAACTATTTTTTTAACTGTATCGAGTTTATATTGCAGTTCACCCAATATTAAATGAAAGACACTGCTGAGATCACAGCTCATCAAGACATGAACATGAGAAGAGCAACACATGCTTCATTCATCTCTGCAGTTATGTGATCCCTCCAGTTAATCAACTCCTACAAAGAGATGTCTTTTCTTTATTTCATTGTTTATAAAACAATGCTAAAACAACAAATTGATGGTGTATGGTATAATGGCACCTGACAATTTAGTTATAATTCTGTGGAAATAACAGCAATAATATCCATGTGTCGGAATTACTTGAAATACTGTGTTGAATTTAATGGCTAGGAATATCAGGCTTTATTAACTAGGTGTTAGTTCAAAAAATAACTTCTTCACATTCTACACATTTTCTTTTTGAAAATGCTTTCATTCAGTTTCATTTCATGACTGTTTGGCCTTTATTAGAAAGTGAAATGCAGTCAGAGCAGTTTTCATGGCCAAGAAAACATTTGGTCCCACTTTATATTAAGTGGCCTTAACTACTATGTACTTACATCAAAAATAAGTATACTTATTGGGTTCATATTGAATTGCAAAACACTTTTGCTGCTATTGAGGTGGGATACGGGTAAGGTTAGGGAAAGCTTGGGTGTTAAGGGTAGGTTTAAGGTGTAAGGGATGGGTCAACAGTGTAATTATGAATGTAATTACAGATGTAATTACATGCAGGTGTTTTTAAAATATAAGTACAATGTAAAAACATGTATGTACACAATAAGTGCATTGTATCAAGTGATGAATTTAAATGTAAGTACAAAGTAGTAAAGGCCACTTACTATAAAGTGGGACCAAACATTTTTCAAACCAGATTATATGGCAGACAATAACTTGCTATCATTTGAGTAGCTTACCTCAATTGTCCCTTTTGAGTAAGAGATAGTTTAAAAAGGAAATTTGTGAGCTGAGACACAAATTGTCAGGTTTATAACAGCATGGCGCATTATCCTGATACTCGGCACATTCCATGTCAAAATCTGCTTCAGAGTCCTGAAATAATACCAAAGAAAATGTATCAGAGATTTATCCAAAGATCTTCTCAGCACTATTTTGCCTGCTCATACTCTCTGACTCAGTAAATATAGTACGTGTCCCAAAAGGGTCATTATTTGAAATAATGCCATGACGGAGAGAATTTTAAATGTGTGGTCTGGATATCTTCATTAAGATATGAGTGTTCTGGTGCCTGTGGCTGTCCAGGATGACGTTCTGTCACCTGATACCTAAACCACAATCAGGGGAGCTACAGTCACAGCAGGATGTAGCTGAATTTCAATTGCAAATCTCACCATTTTATTCTGTTGTCTGTGATTATGTAAATAAAAGCTGGTTTTAGTGAGTGTGCAGATTCTTTCTTAGTGTATACTTGTGCTTATTTAGCTCCATATCAGTAAGTGAATCCTCATTCTATGTAAATCTGAATTACACAGTAAGTAGCTGAGGTACCTCTCCACTACTGGAACTTCAAAACTGTATAAAATAATAATAATTTTTATCAGCAACAAAAAGGTTATACGGTTTTCTTATCATATAGTTTGTTTGTTTGGACAGTTTCAGATAACATGTCAGTACAAAGTCTTCTTCCAGCACACAGGAGTAGCAAATCTACAGACACGGATGTTTCTCCTACAATGAACAAGAGTTACAGGTATAGTGAGGATGTCAACAGAAGAAACAAAAGATCCTAGTGTTAATTCTACCAAGATGGATTACTGTTATTTTAAACATTTAATTAACTTGTGTATCCGTGTTATGATAAAAGGAGGACAGACAGCTCTGTTTTGCTTGCATATGTCAAGGCTAATATGACTGATTGATAAAGACGCACGGAGGATTGGGTGTCAACTCGCGCTCGGGTGACTCGAGTAAACGGAGTCTGAGCTGAATTATAATTCGCCTAGAACTAGGACATGTTGGCTCCGCCTACTTATCAAAAACCATCTCGCTGATTGGACACAGAAACGTAAACGAGGCGGAGTCCATGGGTGTGTCACGGAGCGTGACCAAACTATGATTGGCTTTCGTCTCCCTCTATCAGAATCCGAATAGCGGCTCCTAGAGCCAAACCACATTTTACACATTCAGGAACTGTCTCTGGTAAAGTGTCGCTGATACTAACACAGGATAAATAATATTGTGCTGCCTTGGTCATTGTTTTCAAATCGAAGAAGTTTAAATGGTCCGTCAAGAAACAAAACGCCTTAATTTGACCATAGATCAACAATTTCCTTGTTTTATTTGAAATATTGTGGAAAATGATAAGGGTCTTTCTTCTTTGAAATAAGACGAACACAATTCCGATTAAATCGACGGAGAACTCACTTGACATGCACTTCACGGACTTCCACGGAGTACAGTGACATAAGGTAAACATCTGGAAACATTGAATGTTTCAGTTATATTCAAATATTTGATCAAACCTGATATTTCTTCATGTCTGAATTGTTGTCGTCACCTTGTATTAGCTACTTTATGTCTGTTTGTAACGACAGCTGCCTGAAAGTGCTTATTTTCTATTGTGCTGTCCATGACAGGTGTAATATTTTACAGGGCAATACGTGGCTTAATAAGAAGTCACAGTTATGTGTATATAGACAGACTGACTCATCTTTCTGTATTAGCTCGTTGTGTCTGCACGCGCATATTTTTCGTTGGCTTGCGCTCTGTTCTGCTGTCACGCGCGTGTGAATGCTCTGTTTGTCTACATGTTGCGAGGGCGCATCTAACTGCTTGGCAGCGCTCGGGCTCTCAGCTTCAAACTGTGCGAACCGTCGCTCTTCCCCAACCCCCGTTGCACTGCTCAGGCAGCGAGGGCGGGGCCAGCCCAAATAAATGTGGGGAGGGGAAAAAAACGAAGACAACAAACCTTAAAAATGTAGGCCACGGCGCGTGACCCAGTTCCTCATGAACAACACAGCGAGTGTGAATGTGGAGCACGGTTATTATCCCCCACGCCCGGCACGGTTCCAGGGCGGGTTCTACTGTGTGTTTTTCTCTGTGCCAAGCAATGTTCGGGGGCCTTTAGACTTATGAAAGAGAAGAAACAAGTGTTACATTTATCCAATTGCTATTTAAAATGGTAACTTGTATCGAAAGTTTTAAAGTATTTTTGCATGCCTCTTCATGTTTTTATTTTCTCTGTTTTTATTTCTATAAGTAAAAGAAATTAGTAAAAGTGCTATGTTTTTAACATTTTATATGTATACAAAATGTTTTTTAAAAAAAATCTTACCTATTTTACTTATTTTTTTGCCTCATTTGTCCAAACATACATTCATAACATATATATATATATATATATATATATATATATATATATATATATATATATATATATAGACTTCAGATGCAAAAGCCTCTAAGTGCCATCTGAATTTTTCTTCTAAAATAAGCATTTTTATCAAGCTTGTATGTTTACGTTCAGTTATTTCACTTTAATAGCAATGAAAATGACCTATTAATTGCCATTAAAGTAAAATTACTGAACATAAACATACGAGCTTGATAAAAAATGCTCATTTTAGAACAAAATTTCAGATGGCACTTAGAGGCTTTTGCATCTGAAGTCTTCATATAAATAGATATATAAAGACACACGGAGGATTGGGTGTCAATATACAGGAAATATTTACAACTGAAGTTGTTTCACTAGGCAGGCTCATTTCTTGCCTGGGAGGTTAATCTTTTTCCCTAATCTTAAATCAGTTTTGTGTTTTTTCTCATACAATAGATAACGCTTGGGGTGTGGTTGTGAGAGATCAGAAAGAAAAGAAAAAAAAAGAATTTTCCATTTATGCATATTGCCTGTGGGATGACCAGGTGGTAAACTACATCTCTTCACCTGTTGATTACACATGGGGAGTGAGCCAGTGTCAGTTTCAATAGGTGTGTGTTGTGATCTGAAGTCAGGGTGGGCTGGGCTGCTCCTATAGGCTTTTGTGTGGTTTTGACCATAATGAATACAGAAAGAGAAGATTGTAGTGTTGTGTGTGTGCGTGTGTGGCAGATATTTTGTTTTGGGCCCCCTGGAGAAGGCGATCAGTCTGAAGCTGACCTACTTTTCTCCTTTACTCCATACCTGCAGAGCTATTTATACCCATGGCACAGGGCTACAGGAGCAACTCAGACCATCTCTCCCCTCTCAAACTCACACATAGACACTTTCTGCTCACACACATATATGTACACATCTCCTGCCATCTTACAGTTTTTATATGGTTTTTTTATTATTATAATTTTCCAAGTCTGGCCTGTGGAGAGCAATCCAACCCACCCACACAATGTGAAATCCACACCCCCTCAGGGGTGCAGTGAGGGTGAGCTGTATTCCTTTAAAAGGGTCTGGTCCCAGTGTGCATGTGAAAGCCTGTTTCACATATCAAAGCATGTATGCCTAATGAATGCTTTTCTGTTTAATCTGTGTAATAAGGATCAACCCACATCTGTAATTATTTGTTTGTCCCAGAATGTTTGGAGACTGAATTACTTTTGTTGAACCATAACTGGGTTACTTATCACAAAAGAAAAAGTCACGTTGATTCTTGCTGAGTTGCTCAGTGAACAAAAGATTCTTCGACAGAGTATTTTCAAGTTCACCCAAGTGCAAAAATGTTCTTTGTGCAAATTTGCAGAGTTGACAAACAAGAAATCTACTTGGTTTGAAAGTAACCTCTGTGTGTATGTGCATCACTACAATACTGTCAGTAAAAAAAGAAGTAAACTTTATGTTAAACTTAACGCTTAAATTTTGCTAGTGACAGCACATTAATGCTGTCGACTCAGCTTAACTTGTATTGAACCCAGAGTATTCCTTTAACAAGGAATAGTCCAGTCTTTCACAATCTTTGGACACTTATATTTCATAAGATGTTTATAACATTTTATATCTCTTTATGGTCACAGGAGACGAAAACACCATTGTGCAGTTAGAGGGATGGAGGACAGGAGGCACCTGCCTCCAGATGGAGGTGGCAATCTCAAGCGCTCCGCCTCGGCAAAGTGCGACACGGAGGATAAAGCGGTCAGGAAGGAGCAGGGTGACCCAGAGACCTCGACACAAATGCGTGTGAGGAAAGACGATCTCTGTGATGTTCCTCGCAAGGTGCCTCGTTTCCAGTATGTGGATTTCCCTTCCCTGCACCAGTGCATCCAACAGCTTTCGGTGCCTCCGCTGAATGGTTGGCTGGGATCCTGCTCGTTGGCAAAGGCAGCAAACTATAGGCCCGCCAGTCCTGAAGAAAAGGTGCCCAAGTTTAAATATGTGGACTACCCATCTCTCCACCATTGCATTCAGCAGCTGTCCGTGCCTCCGTTAGAAAGCTGGAGTGCAGGGCTGGTCAGCTTTAATGCAGAGGAGAGACAGGAGGGGTCTGGATTGCAGAAGAGGCCCTCTCAACCTGGGACTGTGAGGAAGAACCAGAGGAATGAGGCAGGAGATAAACACAACGAGGACAGGAGTAGAGTTACATCACTTCCTTTCCCAAGAGACACACACACTTCAGTCTCAGGCAAGCAGGAGAGACCTCAACATGACTACACCTTAGAGGTGCCACAAAAGTCCTGTGCTATGAAACCAGAAGCTGGTTTGCGATCAGATTGTGGCTCCAGGTTGGAATCTGGTTCTGGATCTCAGAGCAACACAGCGGTGGTGAGAAATGACAGGCCGTCCGTTATTAGCATGGTGCACACGGATAAGCAGAAGCACTGGACAAAGGCAGATCACCTGGAAGAACAATTGAACTCTCCGGAATCGGTCGGACGGGTACCTTGGAATACCCTCCCAGAGTCAGTCTGCCCATTCTGCCAACAGATGTTCACAAACCCCGAGCAGTTCAGGGCTCACCAGAGGAGCCATAAAGATAAGGTGACTAATGCTTACTGTTAAATATATCAAATGAGTCAGTGATAACATCCAACACACTTTGTCACTTTCTTTTGTGACATACACTATATTCTCTATATGGCACCACCCAAAAATGAAAATTATACAATTTACTCACCCACACAAAATTTTCATTTAAGGGTAAACTTCCCCTTAGTTTTAAAGGATTAGTCCACTTTTAAATAAACTTTTCATGATAATTACTCACCCCCATGTCATCTAAGATGTCCATGTCTTTCTTTCTTCAGTCGAAAAGAAATTAAAGTTTTTGATGAAAACATTCCAGGATTTTTCTTCATGTAGTGGACTTCAATGGGCACCAAACAGTTGAAGGTCAAAATTAGTTTCACTGCAGCTTCAAATTGTTCTACACAATCCCAGACGAGAAATAATGGTCTTGTCAAGAGAAACAATTACTCATTTTCTAAAAAAAAACAAGAAAAAAAACATTTTAACCAGAAATGCAAAATTCATCTTGAACTAGCTCATCTTGAACTAGCTCTCTTCTTCTTCTTCTCTATTAGAGTTCCAGCAGTGTAGACCCTGATAAGTGTATTACTGCCTTCCACAGGTCAAAGTTTTGAACTAATTTTTATATGCAATATGCTAGTTCAATAGTATATAACAATTAGTTCAAACTTTGACCTGTGGAGGGCAGTGATACACTTAGCAGTTTCTACACTGCCGGAACTCTAATAGAGAAGAAGAAGAGAGCTAGTTCAAGATGAGCATTTATGGTAAAAACTATATAATTTTCAATTTATTTCAGAAAATGAGCGATGGTTTCACTAGATAAGACCCTTATTTCTCACCTGGGATCGTGTAGAACAATTTGAAGCTGCAGTAAAACTAATTTTGACCTTAACTGTTTGGTGTCCATTTAAGTCTACTATATGGGAAAAAAATTCTGGAATGTTTTCATCAAAAACTTTAATTTCTTTTCGACTGAAGAAAGAAAGACATGGACATATTGGATGACATGGGGGTGAGTAAATTATCAGGAACATTTTATTTAAAGGTGGACTAATCCCAAAGTAGTGTGTTACTGCATCTTGCATTCAGCTTCAGCAATTTCTCATTCAGCATCCATTATTTCAAATTAATCACAGTGTCTTCTTATCTTCACAGAGACCAAATTGATGTGCAGAAGTACTGAGTGACAGCTGCCTTTGCAAACAGTTAATGCCACATCATATGGAATCTCATCTTCAGAGGCCTTCTTGTGACTGCCTTTAGTGGGGCTCGCTGGCAGGACTATAGGGAGATCAAAGACACTCTAAACACATTAGACAGTTTGGGTTCAGACCTTAGGGAGAATGCAAGCCTTTGTCTTGATTTATGGTGTGAAGTCTAAAAAGGCAGAAACTGGCAGACAGAAGCACAAGCATACAAGATGCATGCTTGTTTGCACACACACCTAGGCGTGTACACTTGCAATGATGCTGACACACACACACACAGAGAGAGAGAGAGAGAGAGAGAGAGAGAGAGAGAGAGTCTTATTCATGATTTAGAACAGGTCAGTATTTACTTCCCCACAAGGACCATCAGACATAATGGGGTTTCAGCTCAAGACAGGAGATTAGAACCAGATTTGTAGTCTCTTCCACACATATATCAGTGTGTTTAAAGGGGCGGGTGAAGCTCGATGAACTGGTACATAAGAGGATGAATTTTATTACATATGTGTTCCCCACACTGTGTGCATGGTGGCAGGCTAAATATTTAGCTTTCGGTGCCTACAAAATAATGGCTATTGTTAATAATGCACAAACAAACAAACAGGCTTGTTAATGATTTGTTACATTAGCTTTTTATTGTTTTGTATTTTTTTATGTTTTTGGAGATTAATGTCTATAGTGGCTTTGAGCTGGTAGCTTTAAATATATATATAAAAAATGTACTGCTTGTTTTCAAGTGTTTAGCTGTGTGAGTAAAAAAATTTCATACAGAAACAAATGTTTGACTTTTCAGTACAGATATGCCCTGTGCCAAGAAAACCTGTTGGGCAGGTTACCTCTCGGCTTTAATGTTTTAAGCTTTATGTAAACAAAAGAGCTAAACAACTACAGTAACAAAACTCACTATTTATATTTTAAACCTCAAGTCTAAATGTTATAGCCTATATATATATATATATATATATATATATATATATATATATATATATATATATATATATATATATATATATAATAGCATAAAAAGTGTTTTATTTTTTGTTTACTTAAACTTTTAAGGTACATATAGTATTTAAATTATAGTGATGTTCTGTCCAGCTAAAATCATCTGTTCATAATTAAGAACTATACATTCATAACTCTTAGTTTAAGACAAATAATTTACATTTTATCAGATTTAAATCTGGTCAGCATGTAAAAAGAAACAGTAACGATAATTGTCTTTTTATGAATCTCACAAACCGTTCACAAACCAAATACAGATTTACATAAAGGAATCCCTCTTTTAATTTACAAATAGACAAAGGATTTCAGATATGGTTATCATGTCATAAACCTTCATAGTAATTTCAGGGGGATATTCCAGAAGCAAGGTTAATTTACCGTCACATATAGGCTGAACTCTCGGTTAATTAACCCAAAACTTGCTTACTCGAGGTTACAAAAAAGTGTCCGGGTTCAGCCAACCCACAGCTAAGAGTATAGAACCCAGGAGGCGACACTCTGATACTTTTTTGCTAACAGCCACTAGATGGCGCTCCGGTAGTGCGGCCGCCATTATGGGGTGAAAATATTTTTTTACAGTCTATGGTGAAAATACTAACTGGACCATAGAGTCCTTCACATCTTATACGCACCCAAAATCGGACTTTCACTGCCAAATCAGAAGCGCAATAGAACATTTTTCAAATCAAGCCATCAGTAAATTTTATGGCACCTACAGTAAATGCTGTATTGTCGTATATATGTTTTTATTTGACAAGTTGTGGAATCCAACCATTCATCCATCTAGTTAGCCTACTTTATTGAATATTTCCATTTTATGCAACTTTACAAATTTATTAATAGTAAATAAATAATTAAATAAATTTAAGATCATCGTGTTTGCAGCGAACAATATATTTCAGACCTAGTGGAGTAAAAATAGAATATATATATATAATTCTATTATTACTCCACTAGGTCTGAAATATATATTTGTACGTTTTAAAGGATCATGCTATAAACATAACGATCTTATAATACATTATGCATTGCTGTGTCCAAAATTCCAAATTTCCAAATCTTTTCATTTAAAGGTGCCCTAGAATTGAAAATTGAATTTACCTCGGCATAGTTAAATAATTAGAGTTCTGTACATGGAAATGACATACAGTGAGTCTCAAACACCATTGTTTCCTAAAACATAACACCGACTGTGACAGTTGAGATCATTGATATGTACGCCCCCAACTTTAGCATATACCAGCCCATGTTCAAGGCATTAGACAAGCCAGTATTAAAGACCCCCTGTGGTGAAAATCAAATTTTTAACTTTGTTTGTATGTCTATGTGGTGTTTTTAATATGCATTAAGACAAACCATGTGCAAATTCATAAGTCAGCACCATTGCTGAGTATTTTATGTTTGGAACTGCAGTAAACCAAAAATCCGCGGTTTGAAATCGGTGGTGGTTGTGACGTCACAGACTACCTTGTAACCAATCACAAGAACGTGCCGGCAGGCTTTAGCATATCATTAACTATGACTGTTCCGAAGCAGGAAAGTCTTGAGAAAAGCCAGGTTATCCCGGTAAATTTTCTGTTGATATGAAAAATTGTGTAGATTTATCAATATAGCGAGTCTATTACGATGTTATGATGAACTATATGTCTTTCTCCACTGACGTTCTGAGTTGTTCAAAGCATTTGTAAGGATATTGATTGCTAGAAGGCAGCTGTCTGACTCTGACTGGGATGAAGATTGGGAACGGTGTGTGTAACATTAGCAACACATTATTAGCTGTTTGATAGTCAAGCAAAAGGCTATTTATATTAATTCATATTAATTAATGACAGAACCGTCGCAAGGGCTGTGCCAATGTGCGAGCGCATCGGGCAGCTGACTTGAAGTAGGCTAAAGCCAATAAAGTTCATGTTTTTATCCTACGAAATACTTTAATACTATAAAACATAGTTAAAACATTATTGCTCTGAGCGTGTGCATGTGACCGTGATTCATGTGCATATTCAGTCAGTGTGGCATCGCACGTCAAGTTCTGAGAGAGCTATTCAGTCCATTATAAATTCTGATTTTGGCCGCCTCTGGAATGGATCAAACCTTAGATACCTGATAACTTCAAGTAAATATGCTGGAAATCCGTGCTTATTCAAGGATGTGCATTTATTTCATGTAGCCACAACACAAACATCAAATTGCCTCATCGTCACTGCAGCAACAGTAGACTCTGAGCTGGTGTGAGTGAGTGGAGGCGGGGCTAATTTGCATATTCATTGATCCGTGTATATTAAATGAGGCAAGGTTGTAGAGTTACATTCAAGCTATTTTAAGGCATGAAGAATTGTTTTTCTCTTGAATTTTTTTTCAAATATGTCATTTTGGTGATCAAAGATGAGTTTTAAGGGATAAAAAAATAATCGACTACAGGGGGACTTTAACGTCTGGAGATGCACAGCTGGATCAACAGACTTTATACAGGTAAGCAAGCAAGGACAATAGCGAAAAATGGCAGATGGAGCAATAATAACTGACATGATCCATGATATTTTTAGTAATATTTGTAAATTGTCTTTCTAAATGTTTCGTTAGCATGTTGCTAATGTACTATTAAATGTGGTTAAATTTACCATTGTTTCTTACTGTATTCATGGAGACACTTGCAGTCTGTTTAATTCATAAACACAACTTCATTCTTTATAAATCTCTCCAACAGTGTAGCATTAGCCCCGTTAGCCATGGAACACTATCAAACTGTGATTTTTGAGCTCTTAGACGGCACTGCATCACATACAGGAATGCTACTGTAATGGAAATCACAACATGGGCTCAGGAATACTTCCAGAAAACATTGTCGGTGAACACAATCCATCGTGCCATTCGCCGTTCCCGGCTAAAACTCTATAGGTCAAAAAAGAAGCCATATCTAAACATGATCCAGAAGCGCAGGCGTTTTCTCTGGGCCAAGGCTCATTTAAAATGGACTGTGCCAAAGTGGAAAACTGTTCTGTGGTCAGACTAATCAAAATTTGAAGTTCTTTTTGGAAATCTGGGATGCCATGTCATCCGGACTAAAGAGGACAAGGATAACTCAAGTTGTTATCAGCGCTCAGTTCAGAAGCCTGCATCTCTGATGGTATGGGGTTGCATTAGTGTGTGTGGCATGGGCAGCTTACACATCTGGAAAGGCACCATCAATGCTGAAAGGTATATCCAAGTTCTTGAACAACATATGCTCCCATCCAGATGTTGTCTCTTTCAGGGAAGACCTTGCATTTTCCAACATGACAATGTTAAACATACTGCATCAATTACAACATCATGGCTGCGTAGAAGTAGGATCCGGGTACTGAAATGGCCAGCCTGTATTATAGAGTCATGAACTTGGGGGCGGGGAGCACGAGCATTTAATTATATATAATTAAGCATTTAATTATATTTAATCATATTTAATTATGCCCCAAAATAGGGATTTAAAAAATTGAATAATAAAAAAATCTATGGGGTATTTTGAGCTAAAACTTCACAGACACATTCAGGGGACACCTTAGACTTATATTACATCTTGTGAAAAAGGGTTCCAGGGCACCTTTAATAATTATCGTTTATTCACTGATGCTAATTATTTCATAAGTTCACATATGTATTTTATTACAGAAATTATAGCATAGAAAACGTCCTGTCATAAAAAGGAAAAAAAAAGCAGTGTTTTTTTTTCCATGTTTAACCTTCTTTCTGGAATTCCCCAGGACTTTCCAGAACTCAGCTGTGGGTTGTTCCTGAAAACAAATACTGTAAACAAAACACTTTCATTTCTACACGGAACAACAAATCGACAACACAGCACAGATATTTACAGTGAGAATTTTTTCCTCACTCAAACAGATCAGATGAAACGTACTAGAAGAACCAGGAAAACTTTGAAAAATGCTGGTATGAACACAAATAAGGAAGAGCCGCGAAGTGTGAGACAAACAGTTATACGGTGGGGTGCAAGAAGAAAGACAACAATGGGAGCTGGTAATTGTTTTGTTTATTAATTTACCATTCAAAATGTACAACTGATTATAAGTTTGTTTAAAAATATATCCACGATCATCAAAAAATGACTTTCACTTTCACTTTGTCCTGAGTAAAGTACGACGCAACATGCCTAACAAATGCTTTAACCAATTTGCCAATAACTGTTCTGTAGGTAATTCACAGGAGTACAATCTGACTGATGATCTTGGCCAGGAGGGAAATATTTTAAAGGTGAGAACACCTTTTACATTAAACACATTCTGTTGTGAGCTTATAATTATAATGTTGCATCATACCAATCTAATATAAATATCCCTAAAAGCAGTTTAAAAATTGCAGTTGAGCATAAAGACAGTAAAGCCTCGTGCTGGCAGTGCTATTGGTTAAGTCATTGGATTAAAATGATCAAATTATTCATTGTATCTTCTGTCTGGTCTGTAAAGGCATGTTCTCCTCCCTCACAAACAATATCACTAGTGGATAACCAAACCGTCAACACTTCTGCATCTCAAAAAGATGGAAAAAACTCAGATCCCACAAACACAGTGAGCACTGCATATTAACTTCATTTAATTGTCATCAACTATAGTCTGAACCAAAACCATAAGAGTCAAGATGATGCAGATGTTTATTAATTAGCACCCATGTCTTTTCCAAAGTGCCCGGTTTGTTCCTCTGCACTGAAACCTGCATGTATAAAAGGGCCTACTACTAGTGGACTGCTTCACTGTACTCGATGCCCGACCACTCAGCTCCTGTGTGGCTCCTGCCACTACCCCTGCACTTCTGCTGGCTGCACCAACAAGCTGTGCCCCCTCGTCTCCACACTGCTAACCTGTGAAGTGGTATCAGATCCAAAGAGTAAAGTGTACGGTTGTCCAATGTTCAGAGCCTGTCCCAAGTGTCACAATCTGATTATGCATGAAAAAGGATGCAAGTTTGTAACATGCACATCATGCTATTATAGGTTCTGTTTCATCTGCTTACAAGATGACTGTAGCAAGGACACAGCAAACTACTGGTCACTAACTTGCACAAAGCAGAGAGCAGAAAGACAGAGATTTTTATTGCCACAATCCTGAACAGGGATTCATCATAACTATTTTCGAAAATGCAAATCCAAGATTTGTCAGTTGCTATACAGAAGTGGGCAATAACTGAATTACTTTCACAAACTGATTCAGGCTACAAAAGTATAATATAGCATTGACCCCATACCCCTGTACTTTGAACCTATGCTTTGCCTAACATCTGACCTGGACTTCGGTTAGCAGACATAACAACTCAAGTATGGAAATTATTATTAAACGGCACATTCTATACAACACAACGTCAATTAAGTAGCACTTGTTGACACTAGAATACTTGCATCTGTGTAAAATATTGTTATTAGTAAAACTGACTGTACAATATCTCTTGCTAGGACATTGTGCCACTCTACTTCTTTTATACCTAAAAATGTCAGATATATTGTCATATAAAATTGTATGGTACAATATAGAATCCATACATGATTTCATTTAAAGTATTTAAAGGATTAGTTCACTTTCAAATGAAAATTACTCCAAATTTTACTCACCCTCAAGCCATCCTAGGTGTGTGTGAGAAATATTAATAAATATCCTGACACATCCAAGCTTTATAATGGCAGTATGCACTACCAAACGAGTATGAGCTGAAGAAAGTGCCTCCATCCACATCCATCCATCATAAACATATTCCACATGGCTCCAGAAGGTTAATAAAGGCCTTCTGAAGCGAAGCGATGCGTTAGTGAAAAAAAATATATCCATATTTAACAAGTAAAAAAAGGAAAATATCTAATTTCCACCAGACTGCCTTTTCGTATTCAACTTAAGAGGAAAGTTTCATAAGTTGGTGTAGGATGTAGCGCAAGCATTTATTAATATAATGCCAATTGTATACGTATGAAAAATGAAAGTCATATTCACCTAGGATGGCTTGAGGATGAGTAAATCATAATTTTGATCTAAGAGTGAACTAATCCTTTAACTTTTTGTTCATTTTTATATTACTTATTATTTTACTGCTTTTTTATTTAATCTTATGATTGTGGGGTTTTAAGGGATATTTGTCTGTACAAGTTAGAGATGAAAGATCAAAGATCAAGAGATTTAACATCACAGAACGATGTTGTGAAGCAGTAATTTTCCATTGCATTGGTTTGTTATAATTTGTGGTGGTCAGACAAAGTACAGGAAGAAAGTCCAGACAAAGACTGAAGTTCAGAGGAAGTCTGAGAATTGAAACTTACGGAAGTTGAATTATTCAACAAACCTTGTTAATTTTTTTTATCATCACTTCATCTCCTGCTTTCTGCTATTTCATGCCTCTGTCAACCTCACAGACAAGACTTATAGTTTTGTTCACCAGACAAAATACCGTTTTGATAACTGATTTTATGCATCAGAATTTAACTGGTTTGGGGTATCAGACTGCTGGTCGTTTTGGCGACCAGACAAAATGAATGTCTTCTGACGCAATCTGGTAGAAAGACTGGAGCCAATATTTCTGGAGTGGCGATTCAGTCTACTGGTCATATTAAAGACTTGCACAACAGAGTACTGATTCTGGGTCCTATTGTCAGGCACTTTAAATCATAGGGAAAGAAAGACATTTTTGAAAGGTATTAAGGATGAATAGTGGATATTCATTTGACAGATGCCTTTCATTCAAAGTAGGGACATTCTATTCAGGGATGAATGTAGGAATATTATCTTAGGGACAATTCACCTAAAAATAAAAATTCTGTCATTCCACCAAATTAAATCTGTTCATCATATAAAGTAATCATATCTCTTAACAAGATTTGAATGAAACTGCTTGATTTTGAATTTGAAACTGCTTGATCTGACAACCGCACCGCTGTCAGAGCGCGTTCTCGCACAAACTCGCGTTCTCACACAAACCGATCTTTTTTTGTCTTAGGACATCACTGTGTCATCACGAGCCGCAGGGTTTAATTTGGATTTGTCTATGCAAGTTTTTTCAACTCTTAGAGTTCCCATTCACTCGCATTATTTGACTGACAGACGACAACGGTTACAGTTAAAAATCATCATTTGTGTTCTACTGAAGAAACAAAGTCACCTACATCTTGGATGCGTTGGGGGTAAGCAGATAAACATCAAATTTTCATTTTTGGGTTAACTATCCCTTTAAGAGCTGCACGGATCCAATATACTGGTACACAATTTTTATTTCTGTTTACGTTTATATAAGATATAACTGAATATGTTTACAAGGATACTCACTGAGACTTTTTGATATAATTTAGTGTGAATTAGAAGAAGTTAAAGAGAACTCAAAACAGTTTGTGTTGCCGGAAATAACGTGTTCTTTGGATGTGTGCGCATACAAAACTTTTCACACAGTGAGTAGAATTGACTTCTCTATCGCATCTCCTTGCGCTTGAATGTTTAAATTCACAAGGTTTAAAAACAAGTGCAAAGGATAAACTTTTGTGAAGATGCAGTACTGGCCTGATCGGGACAGTGACAGTTTCGTCAATTGTCCCAAGCATTGTTCACGCTAGCCCCAGGCAGTCCTTATTGTCAAGCCCTGCTGTATTTTGTACATTTTTTTTTAGCAAGTATTTGATCAAAATCAGGTGACAAATCAGTGCATCTCTAGTTTTGAAAATTAACCAAAGTCACCTGAACATGGTTGACCAAATCTTGACAGAATTTTCATTTTTAGGAGAATTATCCCTTTAATAACCTTTTGGCTTTTGGAGTGACCCTATATTGGATTTGACCTCCAACACAAGACTACCATAAATAGTGCATTTATACAATGGTTGTCATGAACACTGATGAACCTTCAGTCCACCATCATTTCGAAACTTTTTTCCACATTGACCGCAAACATAAGGTTTCTCTCCTGTATGAAGGCGGAAATGTCGCTTGAGTGTCAATGCGTGACGAAAGCGTGCGCTACAGATAGAGCAAGTGTATGGCCTCTCTCCTGTATGGATCCTCTGATGGATTTTGAGATGGTGCTTACGGTTGAAGTCTCGACCGCATAGGCTACAATGATAAGGGCTCCGGTTGGGGGGAAACGCATGGTCCCCGGGACTCTTATAATGGTTGTTGTGGAGCTTTGGGAAGTGGGTTTGTTGGCCTGAGCTTGAGGATGACAGGAAATCTAGGCCTAGAAGCAGAGAAAAGTGAAAATTACATGTAAAACATCTTGTATTATGGCATATACCTGTGCTTAAGTTTATAATTGTACTCAGTGAAAATTAATATAACCCTACTAGCATGGCATGTTACAGTAGTACTAACCTAGGGGTTGGTTGGTGGACTGGCAGTGCAGGTTTGAATGGAAGCTCTCTGAGTGCAAAGGCTCAGGTCTCCAGTCTTCCAATAGTCTCGACTGAGCCAGAGAAAGGCTGTCTGAGTTGGGCTCCTCCACTACAGAGAGGGACACTGGGATTGCGTCATCATAACTCTCTTCTTTCTCCACCTTTACAGCCACTTCAAGGGATGACCCCTCAATTGTAACTGTCCCAGCACATGTCTGGTCAGTTTTGGTCATATTGTGTTGATCATTCTTGATGTCTGAGAAGAGAGTGTCTTAAGTTTCATCAATCCTGTCCAAACCATGCACAGCGGCAATAACAAAGTATTTGACATCAGAACCCGGAAGAGTAATTCGCCACTGGTTCCTTCAAGATTTTCCTATGGGGTTTTATAATGGGGTTTTTTGGTTTATTTATAAGATAAAGCCTGTAGTATAACATAACATAACTAGACTATACTCTGATGTTTTGTTCTACACTGTAAATTACACACACCTATAGTGAAAAAGCACATTTTGAAGCAATTATGTTCATTTTTATGTTCTTATGTTCATTCAACTAGATAAGACCGCTGAAGGTGTGCGTGTGTGTGCAGTGTATGTTGTAGAACAAAGCTTCACAGTATTATCAAGTTATTTTACCACAGGCTTTATTTTAATCATAAATTGAAAAACCCCATTATAGAATCCCATAGGAAAATCTCGAAGGAACTAGTGGAGAATTAGACTTTCGGGTTCTGACGTTATACCTGCACCGCTCTATAGATGTAAATTTACAGTAAAAAACTGGCAGTAGTGGTTGCCGTAAAGAAATACTGCAATTACGGTATTATGGGATGACATATTGGTTCCTGTATAACCATATATTTCATTAAGCAATATAATGTTAATAAATCAACTATCAAAATTTGCTTTTTACCTTATAGGGTTGGTTCAACCAAAAATGAAATTTCTGTCATTAAAGGATTAGTCCACTTTTAAATGAAACGTTCCTGATAATTTACTCACCCCCATGTCATCCAAGATGTTCATGTCTTTCTTTCTTCAGTCGAAAAGAAATTAAGGTTTTTGATGAAAGCATTCCAGGATTATTCTCCTTATAGTGGACTCCAATTGCCTCCAAACGGTTGAAGTCAAAATGACAGTTTCAGTGCAGCTTCAAAGGGCTCTAAACGATACCAGACGAGGAATAAGGGTCTTATCTAGTGAAACGATCAGTAATTTAAAAAAAAAAAAATACAACTGTATATGCTTTATAAACACAAATGATCACCTTGCACGTGCTTCCGCTTTCTGTATTCTTCAAAACGCTTACACTGTATGTCCTAAGCCTACCCTATTCAACTTACGGAACGAACGCAGCGCCAGTTTCGTTTTTTTTCCATAAGTAGAATAGGGAAGGCGTAGGACATATGCCGTAAACTTTTTGAAGAATACAGAAAGCAGAAGCACGTGCAAGGCAATAATATGTGTTTATAAAGCATACAGTTGTATTTTTTTCAAAAATGACTGAACGTTTAGCTAGATAAGACCTTTATTCCTCATCTGGTTTCGTTTAAAGCTGCACTGAAACTGTCATTTTGACCTTCAACCGTCTGGAGGCCATTGAAGTCCACTATAAGGAGAAAAAAACCTTAATTTCTTTTCAACTGAAGAAAGAAAAACATGAACATCTTGGATGACATGGGGGTGAGTTATTTATCAGGAACATTTCATTTAAAAGTGGACTACTCCTTTAAGTACTCACCCTCATGTCGTTCCAAACCCACAAGATCTTGATTGATCACCAGAACACAAATTAAAATATTTTTGATAATTTTCGTCAAATATTATATATATTTTTGATGAGCTTTCTGAACCACTCACAGGCAGCAACGTCATTGCAACTTTCAAGGCCCAGAAAGGTAGTAAAAGCATCATTAAAATAGTCCATGTGACTACAGTGGTTCAACCTTGATGTTATGAAGCGAAGAGAATACTTTTTGTGTGCACTAACGAAGGTCTTACGGGTTTGGAACAACATGAGGGTAATTAATGACAGAAATTAAATTTTCGGGTGAACTTAACTAACCCTTTAAAATGTACTGCTAATAACCATGATAATACATAATACATAAAGTGGTACAATAGAAAGCCACATAACGGATCAGATCAGAGTTCATCGCAAGTGACCTATCCATAAAACATGGCCAATATTTGTTCAAGGTAAACTAAAATAATGCAATAAACATTAACCAAGTAACAGAAAATACCTCTAAAAAAACCCTACTGTACATTACTAATAACAAAAATAAGAAACAAAACTAATTCAAATATAATTATAGGTGATTTCACGCAGTACAATTACATATGATGTTATTTAAACCATTTAAAGTTATGGTACGTATATATGGTAAGGTAACGTAGTTAACCAAATAACAGGTTTAACTATGTCATTTTTACTGTCTTTTCTGTAAAAATTACAATTTTTACAGTGTGTAACTTGTAAGCACGTGTAACTTGAGCACTGTCATAAAGGGGTATACGGGTACGACTACACAGTTATGGCTAATAACAACTAAATAACTAAATAAACAAGGATATAGTAAACATGAAGTCAAAATGGGCCAATAGTTACAAAGGCATCTTGTTATTGCGCAGTCGGGCATTTTAAGTGATTTATAACTTTAATTTATGCATTCGTCTTTAATCATCAAATAGCTTACCATTTGTCTCATCTAATCTATAGTGGGTTGATTCCTCAAGTGAATCCGAGTTTAAAGTCTGAGCGCACGCGCCTCCATTTGGGTTCCCACAGACTGATCCTCGCTGGAATATATTAGTTTCCTTGGATCCACATACCTCATAATCATGTTCCGAGTCCACATTGGGCTCGGTTCGTTGTCCGACGTTAAGGGTATTTAACTGCCGACCCCCACGCTGAACCCTGCTGCAGCTGATAGGAGGGTTTGTCACCAACTGATTGCTACTACCGATGGGAAAGTCTTCGAGTCTCCGTGACTGTTGATCCAGGCGACCACACACAGTAGAAAGTTGCGTTTCAGCTGTTTGCAGCCTAAACTTGAGCGCACTGTTGTCCCGCAGAGCCTCTTGAATCTTGCCCTGCACATCTCTGAGCGCTCTGTCAAGCAGTCTGGTGATCTCCGCAACGGCGATCTCTACTGCAACACCGAGCGCGTTTCGAAGGGTCGCAGTCAGTTCATCTTGAAACGAGAACGACACCTCAGCAATCACTGCGGGGCTTGCAGGACCACCGTGTACCTCCATTTCGTTTCTCGTTTAAAATAACTTTTCGACAATATTCTAATATCCTAAGAGGACACAAAGCGCATCGCTCACCGGATAACTCTGAAGTGGCGAACGTTTAGTAGCTGGCCAACCAAATCATTCCCTTCGTTGCTTGCATTTAAAACAACTGAACACTTGTAGCCTACTTATTTTTAGTCAAACCATTTCAACCTTTCGAAAAACAAACTAACTAAATACATAAAAAAAACATATTATTCACTGTCGTTAACAGTGGTAAAATGTCAAATAAATAAATAAATAGAACAAAACTCCGGAAAAACACACAGTTGTCCGCGTTGTTTATATATATATATATATATATATATATATATATATATATATATATATATATATATATATATATATATATATATATATCTTGCACATTTACACATTTACATTTTAAGAAAACTAAAAATAGGATAATACTAAAATAGTAAAGTTTTCCGTCTTTTTAAAGTACTATTTAAAATTATGAAAGTATTTGAAAAATTTTCACAAAGTCATGTATAAATAAAGGAGGGTTTACATTTCTTTAATTTACATGTGTGAAATTGATATTAACCAGACAAAATTATCATGTTCACAAGGTCAGAAATCCAGGAATTCAATATATTTTTAAAAAGAATGTTATTAATTTTTACTGAAAGATATTTAAGTTGTCCACATTGTTATAGGGGAAAGAACACACGAAAAAAAATGATTTAGTTGATTATATATTGATAGCTATTTGTAAATGAAGTAATTTGTATTTTTTTTTCTAAATTATTTTTGGACATTATCATAATCATCATCAACATTTCGAGGGACCGGAGTCCACTAGAGGGCCTCAGAAAAAGTAGCAGGCTAAGCATAGAGAAAAAAGAAAAACATCATCCCATTCCAAGAATAGATATCAGGAAAATAACTGAGATGTCAACCCGATCTTTGTGAGAGTCTCTGAAACTTTAAAAATAAAAAAAGACTGCGGTCAGATTCTTTGTTTAGTCACTCAAAAGGCTTTTTAGGTGCGTTCTGCCTTTTGTACATTCACAGTGTACAAGCCCATATATGTGAAGCCAGTTTGGAGCTATGGTTTGGTTTATCATATCTGTCAACAAGGCCAGGGTGTAGCAGAGCCTAATAAAAGTAATAGAGGACAGAGAAAAAAATAAGATACCAAAAAGAGTTGTTTGTGCACTTAAAGGTGAAAGGATGTTTTGTTTTATACATTTTCGCAATATTACTTGAAACTGTCTTTACTAATGGATAAAAGACTATTTATTAGGTGCAATGAAAGGAATAATATTAATATACATCATCTGTGCACGAGGTAGGGCCTTAAAAACATCAGCCAATCGTTTACGTGATCATCGTGACGTTCCTTGTGAGAGATGAGCGCAGCTGCTCTCTCCAGTAACTTTCCACACTCCACAGGTGCTGCATGCACTGTTTTTGTCAGGTGAGTCCGACATAATGAATCCAAAAAACACGACACAGCGAATGCCGGTGGTAAACACTCTTGTTCCAATACTCGTGCACGAGTTTCTCATGACACCTGGCCAACAAAGAAGCAAGATGAAAATGGACACAAGTGACATGAAAACGCTTAGCTTGTGATTAAAGAAGGGGTGATACATTTTAAGATGAAGGTTATAGAACTACTGTTCTTTAAAAGTGAGGTAGGCATTTTCGGAGATGCTAGCAATAGAGGGTATGCATCAACGTCACTTTCCCGCCAAAAGCACGCTCCCTCAGCTGGACTGAGTGGCAAAAGAACCTGCTGCGTGACTGCTGGATTTAATAGGCGAAAACACGAGTAAAACAAACGAAATACACTAAAGGTTGGACTCCAAACAAAGTGTTCCTTAAAACTTTTCAAATAAACCAAATCCATGGATATCGACATGCAGCCAGGAGTCGTGTTTCCTGACATGTGCCTGATTTCGACGCCGGGGAAATAGCCTACATAAAGCAAATCTGCCTGTGAATATTTTATATAACTACAATATAGGTTTACATCCGAGTATTCACTTTTATCAATGTTATATCGTCATATTGTCCAGACTAGGGCTGGGGGATATATCGCATGTGATTGTGACGCGCATTTTGTCAGTAAAGCCGGTTCCCTGATTACCGCTAAATCGCCATCACCTGCTTTCAAATGGAGCGGCATTTAATAGACAGAGCCGTAGTTCACTGACAAGCCACGCAATATCACGTTCATATCGCAGATGAATCGTCTTCGATAATGAACGCGATATTGCGTGGCTTGTCAGTGATCTACGGCTCTGTCTATTAAAAGCCGCTATCAACTCTGACTCATGCAGATTTTTTTCTGTATTGATAGTGTTGACATAGAAACCCATAAATCCGGAGGATGTGAACAGTTCTGGTTAGAACATTACAGAGGTTACCATCTCTTAATTACGGTTAAGACATTGTATAACATAAAGCTTAAGCTTGTTGTTTTGGTTCAGGAGGAAGTGTAAAAGGTGGCTGCTGTTTTTTTTTTTTTACTGCGCCCGGTGACTGTCCGTCTACAACTCTGCAGCCTCATGGAATGTACTGATGACATGTGATGTCTGCGAGAGCAGGGTGCACGGAGGTATGGAAATACTACATATTATGTTGACAGGCAGGAAGGACCGAATGCAATGACTGGACAAATATTTTTTGGTACTGAGACTTCCACAAAAGATGGGCATATATGTAATGTATATATATATATATATATATATACACACACTGCCCTTCAATAGTTTGGAAACACCCCTGGCAAAGTGTGGTTTTGGACGATATCAGCATAAATCCTTATAATTTTTATAATACATTACAGTAACTTGACATTATCATTGAAGACCAGCAATAATAATTTTCAAGTCAGACATGCTCCTTTGCCAGCTGTGATGCGTGTTACTGGTTTAAACTTGGCCCAGGTTTGTAAAAGATTTTTGGGTAAGCAACCCTTAATAGCTTCAAACAACTGATTGCCAATTAAGTTTAGAATACAATGAACCAATTAGGACCCAGTTTAGGTCAGATAGCTGCTAATGGTGGATATTTTGAAGAATCAAAAATTTAAGTTTTTTTCTATGTATAAACTTTATATAATACAATATGTTTTCGTAGTTTGTGTTGTCCCTTATCAGTGCAAAATTATCACAAATTAAAAAGGATTCATGCCAATATTGTCCAAAACAATAGTGGGGCAGTGTGTGTGTATATATATATATATTATACTACTTCTACTATTCATTTTATCAGGATGTTTAGAGAGTTTGTATAAAAGTGCAAAAAGTGTGTATAAAAAAAAGCTTTAACAGCACTATGTAAAATGACAAAATTATGTATTAAAAAATAATGTAACAATTAAGTTTTATTCTGTTTATTTTTTCTCAATCTTCAAAGGTATGTTATGTTTCCTGCACTTGAACTTCAATGGCATTTTAGATACACCTTGAGTTCTCATTATTTTATTGCAGTTTAAGTTTTAATACACAGTTAAAACAAGCACAGTTCTTGTAATTTCATCAGGAGCACAACAGGAAAAATGATAGAGTGTGTGTTGGAGGCGCTTCGAATATTGACTTGGAAAGTGGGGAACCTTGCACTGGTCTATATCCTGTCTTATTGATCGTTTTTGGCCGAAATATAAAGTGGCTGTTTCATGTTCCTGTTGTAGATAGATTATTTGTATGCATTTAAGCAAACTGCAGAAATGAATTTTGCATCATCATCAATCAGCATTAATATTAATCTAATTTCTTGATACAGGTGAAAACTGTCAAACGAGTTTCGCCTTATTGCACTCACACAAAAAAATTGCAAAAGCCAACCAACAGGTGTCGCAAACGGCTCACCAAGCATGATGCACTAGCGCAAGACACTTGCCAATGACCGTAGAGAGGGGGATTCCGCATTTAATAATTAAAAAAATGCAATACTACGTGAAAAGCAGAATCATGTGTATATTTTCCTTCTAAAAATAATTCTGAAAATAAATGCATTAAATGCGTTCCCTCTAAATTGCCATATCCAAGCTGGCAATTTCAAGAAACCCTTAATGTATGATATAGAAAAAATTGTTGATTAAACGTAGAGGATGTTGAACTATATTTTTCAACGAATCCATATACAGACAACACTGAAATCAATGCAGTCTCAGTTCCGCACTGTGTACATGAACTGGCATTGACGGGTTTACCAGCCTCAGACGTGCAGGCAGAGGGGGGCATCCGAGTGTGCGGGTAGAGCTGTACAGTAAACAATTTTGGTAAGCTTGCAATGATACACAGCAGAACTGCATGCTAGTGCAGACGTCGCATGCCGCATGTGCACGCCTGTCAGTGGAGCCTGGGTGCACACAACCATACAAGCTGGACCAGGAGGAAAACAATCTCAAGCGCTTATTTGGGCTCTCCTCGAGGGCGCGTGATTACATGATGAGAGAGAGAAGAGAACTGCTGCTATCATGAACGAATGTAAAACATACCACAGATTTTAGGCAGGCATTGGTGAATAATAAAAAAAAAAACAAGCAACTCGCCCTGCAATGGAGAACCAGGCGGCGATGGAGCAGCAGAGCTACGAGGACGTGCGGAAAAGCGGTTATCTCCGCAAACAGAAATCTATGCACCGGCGCTTTTTCGTTCTCCGGGCTGCATCGGAGCAGGGCCCGGCCAGACTCGAATATTATGAAAACGAAAAGAAATTCCGTAGCAAGTCACCAGTCCCAAAGAAAGCAGTGAACCTAGACTCTTGCTTCAACATCAACAAACGGGCAGATTCAAAGAACAAGCATATGATAGTGCTGTATACCCGCGGGGAGAGCTTTGCCATAGCCGCGGACACCGAGGAGGTACAAAACGAATGGTACCAGGCCATGCTGGATCTACAATGTAAATGTGAGTCAGAAATTATGTTGTACCCTTGAGTCAAATTCGTCAATGACCTGTCTTTCATATATATGCTGCAGCATAGATCTTGATGATTGTAGTTTCTTAACCTGCCCATCAACGTGTTGATGATGGGAGACCCCTTGGCTTCAGCGGATCTATATTTGCAAAGCTGTTTGGCTTCAAATGCACGTTCTACCCCACCCGTCTGTTTAATGTAGCCACCACACCTGGAAATGTGGACGCACGCGGTATTAAAATAGCCGGATAGATTACGGTGCATGCTTTGTAGAACCATTCAGTGCATTCATAAATAGTCAAATTAATAATTTGAATTTAATTGAATTATGTATTGAAAATAGAGATGTAAAATGTTAAATATTCTAATGCTCTCATCACTAGACGGAACCACTACAGCGCGTAGTGCGAGAGTGGCGCATTGTGCAACGCTGCTGCAGCGCTCAGGACTGTTTTTGTTTTTCTACACATTTGTGCATGTTGTAGGCTACGTGTAACCTACATTTCTGTCATAGCGATTCCACCGGGGAGGGGAGCCGCGGCAGCCGTGCGTGTTTATTGGAATACGGGTCTCCTCTTGCCCCATCCTTCGTGTTTTGGTAGAACATGATCCCCCCCACCCCGCCGCTGAATGAACCGTTCACCGGGTTGAACAGCAGGCCATCAGTGTGATGATATGGAGACATTAGTTGCCGAGCAAGCGATTCTATAAGTCTTCCTCGGTTTAATTAATGTCCTTAAAGGCTATAATGGATTCACTTGGTTGTAGTGTATGTATCCAGCAACTGCACGGAGAACATATCTTACTCCATTTTTACAAGCACGCTACAAAAAGTGCAACATTGCTCAGATAAATGGCCAAATCAGTTACAACCATTTATATGCACAGGGCTACTTTCTCGTGCATAACTAAAAGCTATAACGTAAATGTAACAAACTTTTGCCCTTGTGACCCCCTCAAAACATGTAAAGGTAAGGACAACTTTTATTTATGTATTTCTTTTTCTTTTTTTCAAAATCCACCCAACTCTACAGATCAAAAGCTTTAGGGAAATTAAAATGTATTTCTTTCTTTATTTTTTGTTTGTTTACTTCTATATAGGGCTACATACAGACATACACCACACACAAGAATTTGCATGTGGTAAAGTAGTAATAAAACTAAATAATTTGTGAATTGCATGTGTGTGTGTGTTTGTGTGTGTGTGCGCTTATTTAGGATAATTGATTGTCCCACCAGAGATAGTATGTTTCATTATATATAATGAAAATTATGCTAACCAACCCTGTTTTCAACTAATAAAATAGCATGTTTTCATGCCATTCTTTTAAGAAGATGACTTTGGGTTAAAAAAAGCAACATCATCTTAACATTTTGCTCTAAATATGGTGAAAATATACTAAAATATAGTATTTTAATGAATTGTAATTATAATATAAATAATTATTTGTTTCTGCTTGTAAAATTCTACCCCAAACTTGATGATGATGAATGCACTCAACAAATGATGTAACCAACAAGTATATATATATATATATATATATATATATATATATATATATATATATATTAGTGTGGCTTAATAACACAAAACTTACTTCAACTTATAATGTGCTGTGTGGAAACATACACATTGTTTGTGACAGTTCTATATTTAAATGGTCTCTATAGACACAATCAACTGTACTGCATACTTTACAATTTCTTTTAAATAAATGCATGTTTATTTCACTTTTCTATTGTGTTCCTATCTTTTATTTTGTATCTGTAGGTAAGACTCCTGATGAGTGTGGCAGTGGAGGAGACTGTGGACTGCCTTCCCCTGGCCCTGCCTTTAAGGAAGTCTGGCAAGTTAAAGTCTGGCCAAAAGGTTTGGGCCAGGCCAGGAATCTAGTTGGAATCTACAGACTTTGCTTAACGGACAAAACAGTCAACTTTGTCAAACTAAATTCTGATGTTGCAGCTGTGGTCCTCCAGCTGATGAATGTGCGACGCTGTGGCCACTCAGAAAACTTCTTTTTCATTGAAGTGGGTCGTTCTGCCATGACAGGTCCTGGAGAATTCTGGATGCAAGTAGAGGATTCAGTGGTGGCGCAGAACATGCATGAGACCCTTCTTGAGGCCATGAAGGCTCTGAGTGAAGAGTTTCGTCAAAGAAGCAAGTCCCAGACTGTTGGTGTGAGCTGCGGAGGAGGAACTGCTTCTAACCCTATTAGTGTACCTTCTAGACGACACCACCCAAATCTACCACCTTCACAGGTTGGTTTTTCCAGACGTGCTAGAACGGAAACACCTGGAGCATCAAACACCAACACATCTCCAACTCCACGGCACGGATTCTCTAGGTCACGGACAGCCAGCATTGGGGCTCGTACAGAGGATGGAGGGGGCAGAGCAACGGCACTCAGCACAAGTCCGAGTCTCAATGGTTCATCTTGCTCAACTACCCCAACCCTGAGACCTAAACCCACACGAGCACCTACTCCAGCAAAAATCACCCTCAGCCTAGCACGATACACTCCTAACCCTGCACCTTCCCCAGCCCCCAGTCTCTCATCCAGCTCTGGTCATGGGTCAGAATGTGGGTTAGGTGGAGCTGCCTTTGGAACAGTGCCCATCTGCACTTATGCTCGAATTCCTCAGAGAGTGTCCATGTCAGGATCACCCAGTGATTATGGTTCCTCGGATGAGTATGGCTCCAGCCCCGGAGAGCACTCCCTGCTAGCCACAGGGTTCCCTGGTGCCCTTGTTGAAGGTGGAGCCAGCTATATCCTGATGGGTCACAGAGAAGGGTCTCACAAACGTGTTCATGGACGCAGGGTTCTTCGTCGTTCATCTAGTCGTGAATGTGAAGCTGACCGCAGGCTGCTCAGCAAGCGTGCTTCCTTACCCCCCACCTCTACCCAGGAGCGTTTGGTCCCACACCGCAGGGAGGAGGAAGAAGAGGATGAAGAAGACTATGCAGTGATGTCACGCAGTGCAAGTAGAGAGTCTTTTACTTCACGCCGAGGTTCAGGGGGTTCAGCTACAACATCATTGGTGCAGGAAAACTCAGCAGATAAAGGTGTCAGTACTAAAGGTGGGCCTGAAGACTCCTCAATTGACAGTGGCTACATGTCTATGTTACCAGGTGTTACAGCTCCCCCTGCTTCATTGTCACTATCAGTTTCTGGTTCAGATGTAGTGCCAAAGGGTGGAGATGAATACATGGCCATGACCCCCAATAGTAGTGTCTCACCTCCTCAGCACATCCGCCTACCCATTAATGAGGGCTACATGATGATGTCTCCTAACAGTAGCTGTTCACCGGACTTACATGGCCTGAGTGGATGCATTTGGGGCAGCAGGGGCAGCATGGAGAGTCGGGCAGGCAGCGACTACATGAACATGTCCCCTATTAGTGCCAGGTCAGCTTGCAGTACTCCTCCATCACACCCAGAGCAGCAACCACTGCAGCCAAAGATGGTCTATTCTTATTTTTCGTTGCCACGTTCATATAAACACACTGCCCTCTCAACCCGTTTTGAAGATGATCTGGACAGGGTTTGTATTGGTAGAGGTGAAGCTGGAGGAAAGGTTGTTTACCATTGTGGAGGGGACACACCTGTGGGCTCAGGTGGTGGTGGACAACTCTCTCTGTCCTCATCCTCTTTCTCCTCTAGTTCAGCTAGCAGTGAAAGCCTTGAAGACAGGTCGTTGTCTCTGTCTGTTGGTGGAGTGGGAAGAGCAACCAGACTAACCACAGGACACAGGGTAGGGGGAACTCACCCCATAGTTTCAGCCCAACACCATCACCAGCAGAAATGTGGGCCAGGTTTTCAGAAACAGGGTCATTTACAGCCAAGAAAGGACAAGATGTCCAACTTTTTTGTGGATATGTCCAAAGCCAATACGTTGCCGAGAGTCAGGGAGACTTTGCTCCCAACTGCATCCCAGAGCCCTGGAGAATATGTGAGCATTGTTTATCAGGGTGAGCGAGGAGGACATAATAAGGTGAGGACTACAGCTGAGCCAGGAAACTCCATGGCACAAGGACATCAAAGAGCCTTTCACCGACCACAGCCTTGTCAAAGTGGATCTGCCAACCTTCCCCGGAGCTTCTCAGCACCCCTCTCCACCTCCATTTCTTTATCTTCTGAATATGTGAACATGGACTTGGGTAACTCACCTTCTTCTCTCACTCCTCTGTCTTCTTTTAAACCCACCCCAAAAGTCAGAGAGGAGATCAGCAGAGCTCCTCAAGTAAAACAAGAAATAGAAATGGGACTCAGGAAGAGCAGCGTGACAGGCTTGACATCTACAGATATCACTGCTGCTCCTTTTACAGACTATACTGAGATGAAATTTGGATTGGATGCAGATAAAACATCCATGTCCCCTAAACCTGGCCAAACACCTCTGCCATCCTCCATGGAGCAGGAGCATAACATGAATTATCCTTCACCCAAAGCTTTTTCAAATGTGGATCAGGGTGCCCGTCTAGTGAGGGCAGAATCATCAGCAAGAAGGCGGCATCGCTCTGAGACATTCATAGCAGCTCCAGCTCTCCCCCTCTCCCCCTCTGCTTCCCCTTCTTCTTTTTCTGAAACACCACATTGTGGTCCACCACGACAGCAAGGATTAGAGAGTAACCTTTGGTCTAATAATCAGCCACCCTCTCCACAGTGTGCCAGCCCTGGAGTAGCAACTCTTCCTGCTGCTCAGGCATCTTCCTTAACCCTGGAGCAAGGCCTCAACTACATTGATTTAGACTTGGTCAGTAAGGAGAATCAAACCAGTGTGGATGGACCTTCTGGCCCTCACTCGTTTTTCTCTCCTGTAGTAGGAGGGTTGAGTGGGGGATTGGGTGGAGCAGGAGGAAACACCACCTCCTGCATCAACACATATGCCAGCATTGATTTCATCAAATCAGATGAATTAAGAGTTCATCAGAGCAGCAGGAAGGACGGCAAAGGTAAAAGCATTGTACACTACAAAACTTTATTTGCTCCATTACTGAAGGCTACTTCATATGTTTGCCTTTCCATACTGTTACCATTCAGCTTTTCAGAGTATTAATCTTTGGTTGTTTTTCTGTCCTAACCAATGTGACTACTGAATATGATCAAAGGTGTCACCTCTCATGATCAGTGGTATCACAGAACATTTTTAGAATCCTTATCTCCTTATTAGAATAACAATGGTTATAAAGTAACAATATTCCTTTATCAGTATATGATTCTAACATTCATTCAAGACTCATGCAATTATTTTTAAAAATTGTTATTCAGTGTATTTTCGCTTGAAATTGCGAAATCTTTCCTGCTGAGGCTCACAGTGATGGTAATGGGATTATCAAGGGATATTTTTGGGCCTCTCTCCTCTCTTTCTTTTGTTATAGAACAATAGTAAATATTGTAAAAGGCTTAGTTCTATTTGGGCTGCTCTCTGCCTGTTTCCATTTGTGAAGTGGAGGTGGAGTATAAGAAGAATCTGACAGCTCCTGCGTTATAGTATTAACCACAGATCATTTAGGTTGTTGGTTTTGAGTGTGTGTTTGTTATAGTTTATGAGTGCATGATAAGGGTCGTGTGAGTACAGACATATGTGTGTATGTGCGTGGATTGAGAATATAGCATATTTGTGGCTTATCTAAGTGTTTATAAGGGATACCTCTGAGCAGCCCTGTATCCGCATATATATTTAACTCACTGTGATTGTAGATAATTATGGCTACTTAACTTCAGTCTTGCTGAAAATGTTCCTGAATGTGGTTCTGCTTCTACTCATCTCTCTCCTCTTTTCTCTTTCTCTTTTTCCTTTCTTCTAAGTCTTTCATCTTGACCGTGTATATCTCTCTTTTGGTAACATATAGACAGACTTTGCAAGAATGTATTACTCTAACCTTCTAAACTTTTTTTAAATGTTTCAGCTAGAAATTGGGACTAAGGACATGATTTTGCATACTGTATGTAATTCACTTTACGCTCAGTGACATGCCATTGACCACAGAACTGGTGCATATAGCTGTCTTAAAATGGCTTGTCAGATGGGTGGCAGGCTTCAGGTCAGTGTAATCCAGTGGTTCTCAACCCTGCACTTTCTTGATCCCTGGTCTGCATAAAGTTGAATGCTCACCCAAAATGTCTTAATTAAGCTACTGTGTGTAATTTTTTGATGTTAAATGCTTTCTCCTATCTTAGCTGATGTGTAGAAAGAGAACTATATTGATTTCCTCAAAAAGTTTAAACACTATGGCTCTGTGATGTGTTCAACATTGCTCTGATTGTTTGAGGAGTCCAACATAGCAACATTGACCCTACCAATGGTTTTGAGGGTGGGATTACCTATTTGTCCAAACAGCAGATGGACGAAGTGTTTTGTAAATAGCCATTTTATTTGCAATTCCATTTGGTGCTGCAAGTGGCACAGAAATTGCACACTGCAATTTGATTTTTACATTTTTTTGTAGAAAAAGTGTGTGGTGCTTCCAGCTTGCCCATGCAAAAGTTGCTATCACTATTGGGTGTTGCTAGGGCATTTGTATGCAGTTGCTAAAGTGTTCTGAATGTGTTTTGCAGTGCATGCACCACTAATTATTTTGACTAAGCGTCCTATCTTCCATAACTCGCATACCTA
Source organism: Chanodichthys erythropterus (assembly GCF_024489055.1). Lineage (NCBI taxonomy): Eukaryota > Metazoa > Chordata > Actinopteri > Cypriniformes > Xenocyprididae > Chanodichthys > Chanodichthys erythropterus. The sequence goes on along the minus strand of NC_090233.1, from coordinate 39,026,887 downwards.
AAATTTGCTGAACAAAGATTTAGCCTCATCCAAAAAAATCAGTGCAATTTAGTTCAGTGCTGAGCTTGTGGAGCATCCTGAAAACCATCTTATGTAAATTACTTACCATCATGGTGGAAAGTGAGCAGGGTTGATTCAAAAACAAGGGCAGGAAATTGTACAATATGAGTATAAAAGACAAAGAAATGTTTTTAGTGGTTGAAAGAAAGATGACACCAGAGAACAAAAGAATAGACTAACAGAGAGTATGTGGCCTCAGAGAGACAGTAAGGTTGAGACTAGATAGAGAGAGAAAGATTAACAGAGACAGACAAGGAGTCAAAGCGTCAATGCAGGTATTGTGTGATTCAAAGTGACGCTCTGAAGGTTTTACCTCATACAAACCCAGTAACAACAGTGGTGCTAAGAAGTAGGGAATCTGCTCCAACCCAAAGCTGTCTAGACAAGCAGGTTGTTGTAGGTCAGAGGAGCTGTAATCTAGCTGACCCATCAGCAGCCCAGAGGAGAATACATTCCTTTTCAGTGGACCTGAAGGAGGGCATTTACTCACACCAACATTATTGCATGGCAATGTATCTGTGTCTTTTGTGTATGTGCAGTGATTCATTACATTACTCAAGTAGAATTATCATTAGTTAAAAAATGGAGAAAAAAACTCCTATTTGTCCTCAGTGTACCTTTTCCCAGTAACAAACCCCTCATAGGGCTAAAGTTTAGAATTGGTAGCTATGTTTTGTCTGCATGCCTATTTGTTGTTAAAGCACAAATCTTTGCTCTCTCATAAGCTGCTTCCATGTGCTGATTTTGCACCTTGTGGTTTCTATTTTTTTGGTTGTTTTGTTGAATTATATGAACTGCATTAGAGGGTTTTTGTTGTCTACATCTGATCCTGCAACCTAATTGGACCCGAAGAAGCAAAATCCACTGAATAAAGGATCAGTGTAATTTTATCCAAAGGCCTATTCTGCATCTCAATACAAAGAGTGTAGTTATTACAAACTGTCTTGTCAATATTTTTTACAACATTTAAATAAAAGGTTTCAGAAATCTGCAACTTTCCTGACGTATCTACTATATTTTAAACACATTTTTCACATTTTTAAACTAGGGTCAGTGGAACAGTTTAAAGAACAGTGTTAAAAATTTAAAAATAAATAAATAATTATTATCCTTAATAAATAAGTAAATAAATGAGTAAATAAATAAATAGTGCATCTAACAGTACAGAACTATGAGTAGAAAAAAATGTTATAAGTATAACTGACAACTAAGGAAAATCCCAAATTCAGTATCTCAGAAAATTAGAATATTACTTAAGAATACAAAGAAATTTTTAGAAATTTTGGCCAATTGAAAAGTATGACCATGTAGAGCACTCAATACTTAGTTGGAGCTCCTTTTGCCTAAATTACAGCAGCAATGCAGCGTGGCATGGAGTCGATCAGTCTGTGGCACTGCTCAGGTGTTATGAGAGCCCAGCTTGCTCTGATAGTGGCCTTCAGCTCTTCTGCATTGTCAGGTCTGGCATATCGCATCTTCCTCTTCACTATACCCCATAGATTTTCTATGGGGTTAAGGTCAGGCGAGTTTGCTGGCCAATTAAGAACAGGGATACCATGGTCCTTAAACCAGGCACTGGTAGCTTTGGCACTGTGTGCAGGTGCCAAGTCCTGTTGGAAAATGAAATCTGTATCTCCATAAAGTTGGTCAGCAGCAGGAAGCATGAAGTGCTCTAAAACTTCCTGGTATATGGCTGCGTTGACTTTGGACCTCAGAAAACACAGTGGACCAACACCAGCAGATGACATGGCACCCCAAACCATCACTGACTGTGGAAACTTTACACTGGACCTCAAGCAACGTGGATTGTGTGCCTTTCCTCTCTTCCTCCAGACTCTGGGACCCTGATTTCCAAAGGAAATGCAAAATTTACTTTCATCAGAGAACATAACTTTGGACCACTCAGCAGCAGTCCAGTCCTTTTTGTCTTTAGCCCAGGCGAGACGCTTCTGACGCTGTCTGTTGTTCAAGAGTGGCTTGACACAAGGAATGCGACAGCTGAAACCCATGTCTTGCATACGTCTGTGCGTAGTGGTTCTTGAAGCACTGACTCCAGCTGCAGTCCACTCTTTGTGAATCTCCCCCACATTTTTGATAGGGTTTTGTTTCACAATCCTCTACAGGGTGCGCTTATCCATATTGCTTGTACACTTTTTTTCTACCACATCTTTTTCTTCCCTTTGCATCTCGTGTGTTTGGACACAGAGCTCTGTAAACAGCCAGCCTCTTTTGCAATGACCTTTTGTGTCTTGCCCTCCTTGTGCAAGGTGTCAATGGTTGTCTTTTGGTCAGCAGTCTTCCCCATGATTGTGTAGCCTACAGAACTAGACTGAGAGACCATTTAAAGGCCTTTGCAGGTGTTTTGAGTTAATTAGCTGATTAGAGTGTGGCACCAGGTGTCTTCAATATTGAACCTTTTCACAATATTCAAATTTTCTGAGATACTGAATTTGGGAATATATAAATATATATATATATGTATACATATACCAGTGGCGAGCGGTGACTTTTTTTAACCGGGTATGCTGTGTGGTGCGTCATGTAAATAAATGTGGCCAATGCAGTTACGTTGAATGGGTTTATAGCTAATATGCAAGACGCTCACGTTCTCTCTAGACAATGTTAGTTTACTCATTTGCTTGCTCATGACAAATAGCAACACAGCGAAAAGTATTTCTAACATGTTGGAACTTTTATTGAGAGTAGCCCATATTTACCTGTTCAGACGTGCCTTCACAAGCACCTGTAAGAGCTTTTGTGACGTTTGAGTCGACGAAGGCGCAACATGCGAAAGGTGTGTTTGCAAAATATGCTGTATTTTTGTAATCCGCTAGGTGCCACTAGTGTCACAGAAATGACATACTTCAACGTATCAGTTTAGGACACAGATCTAAATCAGACATGACAAATAAAAAACACCATGGCGTCAATTTAAATGTATGCCAGAAGTACCTTTTTAAATTAATAATTAAAAAAAAAAAATTAACAATTAGTATTAGCAGCCTATTATAAATAAATAAATAAATAAAATGTAATTATAATAAATATAAACAGGCTATAATAAATAAAAATATCAGTAGGCTATTCTTTAAAAAAAAAAAGTTGAAATTATGCAAACACAAAAATGATATCGATTAACATCCTTAATTTAAAAAATTTTTCATGAAAAATCTCTATGGGGAAAATTAAATACTATGAAAATAGTTTTAGTTATGATTTTTTTCCCCCATTTGGCTAAGTTTAGTTAGTTTTGTATCAAATACAATGTGATTTTCGGTGATAGAGATCTCGCAGCAGCTATTTTTTCCTCTTGGGCGAGCGGTCCACTCATAGCTTATTCTGCCCATGTAATTTGCAATAGACCAGCAAACCAATGAGAACGCGCGACAATGATGACGTTCCATAACAAAAGCGAGAAGGCGCAAAAGCTGCTGCAGATCAGCTTACCCGGAAGTCTCCGTAACTGGCAGATTTAGGGAAAATTACCGTCGTTTGGCAAATAAATTAATTATGGACAGTTACATACGCATTACCAATCATGTAGGCTTTATGGTACACATCAAACAAGGGATTTAATAGTAATTTATAATGTTAATATTAGTTGCCGAGTCCACGAATGGCTTGGGTATGCAGAGCATTCGCAGCTTATATGGACCGCACGCCACTGATATATACATGATGATAATGATCATATTTGGGGGTCTGTGGCATCTGATCAAAAATTCCTGATCTAGCAGACTGTCCAGGCTGCTTTTTTTCATAAAACAAAAGTGAATAGTTAATGTGTCAAGCTTTAAAGGCACAATATGTAAGATTTTTGCATCAAAATATCCACCTGTACAGTGTTATGTTCAGTGTTTTTTTCACTTGTATAATTGCATTATCCCAAATGTTTCCAACAATGTTTATATCCAGAGAAATTATCCGTTTTAACCAGTGTAATGTCCCTCCTCATTGCATCGCCTGTCATTGGCGTTATCATCGGTTTCCGCTTGCCAAAGAAACTATGGCAACTTAGTGAATCTCATGAAAAATGCATTAGTAGTAGATGTAGCTGTAAATAAAGTGACATGTTTGAGTAGTAATTTAGCATTAAACATTACGTTACTTGCAGCTAATTCATTAGAATTATATAAAATCGTGATCAAACGTAACGGTTATAAAACTTTATTAATGAACATGATTTCTGAGTCCCTTCTGATTGATTTTCATCTGCAGTGGAGGTGAAGGCAACAACTCCCATCATTCCCCACTCCTTCACAACATCATCAAGCTACGCCATTGTTATTGTTTTGAGTTTGCGATCTCTAGCTGTGAAAATTAAATACTGTGCCTTTAAAACTGAAATTTAAGTTAGTTGCTGAAAATCTCATATTTTATCTTTGCAATCTCTGCTGCCATTATCATAAGAATGTCTTTGTTTTCCTTTTATTCACTAACTAACAGTCGGCAACTCATTCTGAGACTCTGGCCTTTGAGTTTAAGTACAAAGGCCAGAGTCTCAGAGTGAACTAAATGCATTAAAGGTGAAATAACCCTTTAATGCAGTTGTTTTTTGAGTGTACTATTAATATACATGCTTGACCATTGGAAGGATATAGTTTGCAGTTTTAAGCCTGGTTTATTTTGGACTTTTGATTTTTCCTACGTCAAAGGAAGACTCATCCGTTTCGTTTCCTTAGTGATACTAATGAGAGTGTTGTTCGTTTTCTCCCCCCTGCTTGTTTTTCTTTCTCTCTGTCTCTGCTTGTCAGCCAAAGTAAGCTCCCATCCTCTCCAAGCCTTTAATAGTAACATACACATACATACTCATTAGGGTCGAGGTCTGCAAAGGTGTAAAATCTAGATTGACAGTCACATGCCCTCAACCAACCACCTGTTTCTGCTGCAGCTCTAGTTACTACTGCCATTATAGTTATAATACACCATTTTAAATATTTATGTTAAAAAAATATGCATCATCTAATGTAGATCATTTATGAAGTTCCTGCTCCTCAAAATCTTTGTGTGGCCAATACTTTCAGCTTCACCTACATGACTTATTTTTTCAAACCAGTTTACCACAAACCCTGCCCCACAGCTGATTCTAAAGATTTCATTGGTCATGTCAGTCACAGTGCTGATTGCCTACACAATGCTGAAACAAATACTAACCCCTAATCATAACATTAAAGGGATAGTTCACCCAAAAATGAAAATTTAATGTTTATCTGCTTACCCAGTGCATCCAAGATGTAGGTGACATTTTTTCTTCAGTCGATCACAAATGATGATTTTTAACTGCAACCGCTGCCTTCTGTCATTCAAATAATTGCAGTAGATGGGAACTTCATCTATAAGAGTGAATAAACCTTGCTTAGACAAATCCAAATGAAACCCTGCGGCTCGTGACGGCACATTAATGTCCTAAGACACGAAACGATCGGTTTGTGTGAGAAACCGAACAGTATTTATATAATTTTTACCTCATTTACCTAATTTTTACCAAATTTTACCTAATTTTTATAAAAAAAAAATCACTCTCACGGACCTTCTCCGGGACTGTTCCTGGCTGGTGGAATGACCTACCACGCTCTATCCGAGCAGCCGAGTCTCTAGCCATTTTCAAAAAAAATGCTAAAGACGTATCTTTTTCGTCAGCACTTGACCCAGTAGTAGTAGCACTTACCTTGACTAATATTCTTCTCCTATCTGTGTATTTATTTATTTAAAAAAAAAAAAAAAAAATTCGCTATGAGCACTTTACTGACATAACTGTGACTTCACTCAGCACTTACATACTGTTGTTCTCATGTTGATTTAATTGATTCTACTACTCTCATTTGTAAGTCGCTTTGGATAAAAGCGTCTGCTAAATGACTAAATGTAAATGTAAATGTACCTCCAATACGCCACTATGTCCAACTCCGTTCAGCTTCCGGTGAGTGAGGTCAGATCGCGCTCTGACAACGGAAGTGATGTCTGACACTCATTGAAGTCCATGGGCGAGACATCACTTCCGTCATCACAACGCGTTTTTTGACCTCACTAGCAGGAAGCTAACGGAGTTGGACATAGTGGTGTATTAGAGGTAAAAATGATATAAATACTGTTCGGTTTCTCACACAAACCGATCGTTTCGTGTCTTAGGACATTAATGTGTCGTCACGAGCCGCAGGGTTTCATTTGGATTTGTCTAAGCAAGGTTTATTCACTCTTATAGATGAAGTTCCCATCTACTGCAATTATTTGAATGAAAGAGGGCAGCGGTTGCAGTTAAAAATCATCATTTGTGATCGACTGAAGAAAAAAATGTCACCTACATCTTGGATGCACTGGGGGTAAGCTGATAAACATCAAATTTTCATTTTTGGGTGAACTATCCCTTTAATCTTAGTACAGCATTAGTAGGACATCCGAACATGACGCTTGCTATTCAGGCCAAAGAGTTCAATCTTTGTTTCTCATGGTCCGAGAGTCCTTCAGGTGCCAATTGGCAAACTTAAGGTGGGCTGTCATGTGCCTTTTACTGAGGAGTGACTTCCGTCTGGTCACTCTACCATACAGGCCTGATTGGTGGAGTGCTGCAGAGATGGTTGTTCTTCTAGAAGTTTCTCCTCTCTCCACAGAGAAACACTGAAGCTCCGTCAGAATGACCATCAGGCTCTTGGTCACTTCCCTGACAAAGGCCTTTCTCCCACGATCACTCAGTTTGGCCAGGCAGCCTGCTCTGTTGGTTCCAACTTCTTCCATTTACAGGTGATGGAGGCCACTGTGCTCATTGGGACCTTCAGTTCTGCAGAAAGTTTTCTGTACCCTTCCCCAGATCTATGCCTTGATACAATCCTTTCTCGGTGGTCTATAGACAATTCCTTGGACTTCATGGCTTGGTTTTTGCTCTGACATGCACTGTTAACTGTGGGACCTTATATAGACAGGTGTGTGCCTTTTCAAATCATGTCCACTCAACTGAATTTACCACAGGTGGACTCCAATCAAGTTGTAGAAACATCTCAAGTATGATCAGTGGAAACAGGATGCACCTGAGCTCAATTTTGAGTGTCATGGCAAAGGCTGTGAATATTATGCACGTGTGATTTTTTATTTATTTTATTTTTTTCGTTGTTTATTTTGAATGGATTTGCAAAGATTTCAAACAAACGTCTTTCACATTGTCATTATGGGGGTATTGTTTTTAGAATTTTGAGAAAAATAATGAATTTAATCCAGTTTGGAATAAGGCTGTAACATAACAAAATGTGGAAAAAGTGAAGTGCTGTGAATACTTTCCAGATGCACTATACATTGTTTTTGTAATTATTTTAGCAATATTCTGTTCTAGTAAATACATAATTAATTTTTAGTAATTAAGTTATCCAGGAGGATTTTAGAACTTGTGCTTGTACCTTTCATGATGGACAGTAAGCCAGTGAATTTGTGAATTCACCTTTTGAAATCCTAAAATTAGATTTCAGTCTAGACACTCAACTAACATCACCATAAGAGATGGACAGAGGGAAATATGTTACTATTTATGTCTATATATGTATGTATGTATGTATGTGTTTGTGTGTGTCTGAGAGAGAGAGAGAATTTGTGTGTGTGTGTGTGTGTGGGTAGGTGCTTGTCTGCAGGGAGATTATGGTTAACTCAAGTGGGTGTACCGAGAGCAGAGCCAATTGATCTGTCTGCTGTTAACAAACCATCCACACACATACTGTCACACACAAACACTCACTCATGTGTATGCACTCAGAGCAGGAGTGGGTATAGGCATAGTTAGACTGAGAGTTTAGAGGATGAGAAAGAGAATTGTAATGCATGTGTTTAGACTACTGATATTGTAAGGTTGCGAGAGAGAGAGAGAGAGAGAGAGAGAGAGAGAGAGAGTTGGATTCATTTCATTGCTCTAGAGAGTCCGTGGCATTTAATACAGTAAGGTGAAGGTGGCAGCAGGCCAGTTCACACACATATGCAGCAAATTTGTGGGGCTCGTCTAAAAACCATGAGATGGGCCACACTCACAACTAGTGGTCACAAATGAGCATTTCTATTGGGAGATAAAACATAATTGCTGATGGAGACAATGATGTTAGTTTGAGCAATATTCTTTTGTTTTCTTTATTTTTTCTTTTCTGAAAATCAGTATTTTCTGTTATTTAGAAAGTGTAATTTAGAAATGTGTCTTGACAATGATTTCTGTCAGCGAGAATCAAGTGTGTGAGATGCATTCCTTTCTTGTAATTGTTCCTCTGTGCTCTCTTTTTTTGTTGAAACCAAGATACTTCTTTTCAGGATTTTTTGATGAATAAAAAGTTAAAAAGGGCAGTGTTAATTTTTACGTTTTTTTAAGTTTTACATTTATTTGAAACAAATGTTTCTGCTTCCTATGATCATTTTAAAGGCACAATATGTATTTTTTGCCGCTAGAGGTCGCTCATTCAAAACAAAGGCTTAACTTGATGATGTCTTGATTTCACGGTGTTGTCTTCACGTCTACAACCGGTGGAAAAGAATATGATGGGACTCGGGCAGAAATCATTTTCATGGATGAGCTAATATATTAAAGATTTTTTAACATTACTGTAGTGTGGCTGAAGGCTTCTTCCGGTCAGGGGTATGTGGGGTAACGCAGCGCTGTTTTATTATATTAGTTACATTTGTGTGTTTAAAGTTGTTATATTGCTATGTGCATTTGCTCGGTGGCTACTATGAGTCACTTGATGCACGCTGAAGTAAAGCTTGATCGATATTAGGCATGGTAAATCATGGTACTCGCGGTAAATCAAGAAAACAAGATTTAAACAATAAGACTCACTGTGTTGAGCTATATAACATGATTAGTTTTCTGTCGATGAATGTATCCAAACAGTTGCTCACCTGTCTAATAAAAACATAATATATTAAAGCATTTTTGTCGAGGGTAATGTGGGTATGATGACATTGATAGGCGACGCACGGACATGGTCCGTGTTCTGGTTAAAATTGCTTATTTCTCTGGATTTAAACATTCTTGGAAACATTTGGAATAATGTAAGTCAACAAAATATATAACATTGTTCTAGTGGTTTTTGGATATTTTCCAAAAATCTTACTTATTGTGCCTTTAATGTATTCTCGCTGAATAAATGTTTTAAAGCTGCAGTCCGTAACATTTTTTTGATTAAAATTGATCCAAAATCAATTTTTGAATAAGTACATAACCAGCCAGTGTTCAAAACGATCTCATTATCTTAGCTCGATTCACAACGGTAAGCTTGTAATAATGTTTTATAATAAGAGCGACATGGTGGATTTCCGCAGGAAATTTGAGCATGCAGCAGTTCGTCTCTGCGTCATTAAGTCACGTCCGTAAACGGAAAAAATGAGTCCCGTCCAGGCTAGTTGGTTTTATCACGTGAGGATGCTGCCGGTAGCGGATCATTTATAGACTTTTCTCACAGCAGCTGAAATAATTAAACTTATCATTTTGATGGTAGAATGTAATCCAGAAAGATCCAAATGACAATCATCAGTGACAACTGGAGATTCACCCGTAGTCAAAAAGCAAAAGACTTTGGACTGTGGAGTGGCTACAGAAATTGAAATCTACAGGTAACGCTAATATACACTAAATACACAGTCACGCAATGCTAATGTTGTTAACATTAACAATTTGAGAACAAAGTATAACAGTAATAATAATTTGCATGGTTTGGCATGATCCGATCTAATCGATCATTAGTTTTAATCATCATTGGCAGCGCAATTTATTGTAGGCCTAATGCCTTTTCCCTTTGTTGGTCAGAACAAAAGTGGCAAAAATGTTACTTAATTGTTCAGATGACATTTTCCAGTGAAAATTCTTATATTGGTCATACTTTCAAGACGTAGAATCTGTGATTCTGAAGTACAGTATCCACACCGGTGTAGTAACTGACAGCAAGCATTAGATTAATCCGCGCTGACGAGCTGTGCCGATGCACAACGCACGTACAGATAACTGTTCCGCATATGACTGCAATTGCAGGTTTCAAACAGAGATGGCGGCAAAGAGGAAAAATCGTGGACTGCAGCTTTAAGTATTAAGGTTTTTTTGTTTTTCTTACTGACCCCAAACTTCTGAACGGTACTGAATATATAGGCATCTTAAATGCAACTGTTGTAAACACAAAGTAATATAATTTGCTCAGTGCACATGTATTCACACACAATCAACAACCTGTTTTTTCTCTCTCTCTTGGCCTTTCAAACTTGTGTCACACTCTGCTTGGCAAGTCCTCTCTCACAGATCCATACAACATTCTCTATCACAATTTTTCCTTACACACACCTCCCAAAGTACATAAACAGATCCAAACACATGGACACATGTTTGTCTCTTTCTCTCTCTTTCTCTCTCTCTCTCTCCACTAACACATATACACAGACACACATTTCTCCCAGTCTCTTTGAGTGTGTCTCTCTCATTTCTGTTCTCTCTCTTTGGCAATGACTCATGACTGTGTTGGTCTGTTAGAGAGAAGAGGAGGGAGCCACCAATTCGGGATGGAGAGAAAGTATGGGGATGTTGTGATCTAGATCAGAGTAAAATGGTTTAGTAGTTTATAGTCATCTGGGTGTGTTTCTCTTTTACTCAAGACCTTTCACTCCTCTTCCAAGTTCCAAGTTGTTGCATGGGGAGACACACTGTGTGCATATGTTTTTATGTATAGAATTGATCTATTCACTTTTTTTTAGCATATCAGTGGTGGGACATTCTCATAGGTTCCATTTGTGTTCCATTTTAAAATAATCATGCAGAGAGATTTACTAAGGTTTATGCTAGTCAATTTACTAGTATTTGTGCTATTATTTAATGGCCAAAAAAGCATGTCTTAAACCAGAGGCTAATTTGCCCTGCTCTTGTTAGATTGCATTGGATTATGGATTTGATCCAGCTGCGTCTGTGTTCTTTGCATTCATTAGGTCATGTGCAGAACATCCAGCCAACGTTCATGTCCCCATTCATCGCCATTACTTTTTAAAGGTGCCCTAGAACGTTTTTTTAAAAGATGTAATATAAGTCTAAGGTGTCCCCTGAATGTGTCTGTGAAGTTTCAGCTCAAAATACCCCATAGATTTTTTTAAATAAATTTTTTTAAATGCCTATTTTGGGGCATAATTAGAAATGAGCCGATTCAGGGTGTGTGGCCCTTTAAGTCTCGTGCTCAACGCCCCAAGAGCTCGCGCTTACCTTAAACAACATAAAAAAAGTTCAAACAGCTAATATAACCCTCAAAATGGATCTTTACAAAGTGTTCGTTACGCAGCATGTCTAATCGCGCAAGTACAGTGTTTATTTTGATGTTTACATTGATTCTGAATGAGTTTGAGGCTATGCTCCGTGGCTAACGGCTAATGCTACACTGTTGGAGAGATTTATAAAGAATGAAGTTGTGTTTATGCATTATACAGACTGCAAGTGTTTAAAAATGAAAACGGCTCTTGTCTCCGTGAATACAGTAAGAAACGATGGTAACTTTAACCACATTTAACAGTACATTAGCAACATGCTAACGAAACATTTAGAAAGACAATTTACAAATATCACTAAAAATATCATGATATCAATGATCATGTCAGTTATTATTGCTCCATCTGCCATTTTTTGCTATTGTCCTTGCTTGATTACCTAGTCTGATGATTCAGCTGTGCAGATCCAGACGTTAATACTGGCTGCCCTTGTCTAATGCCTCGATCATGGGCTGGCATATGCAAATATTGGGGGCGTACACCCCGACTGTTACATAACAGTCAGTGTTATGTTGAGATTCGCCTGTTCTTTGGAGGTCTTTTAAACAAATGATTAGGGCTGGGTACCGAACTCGATACTTTTTAGGTACCGAACGAACTGCCTCGATACTACCGAGTATCGAAAAGTGTCTTGTCATTCGGTACCAAATTTCGGTACCTCAGAATGGAGCCGAGGAGAGGGGCGGAGAAATGCTTTCGCTGTCTCGTTGAGGAGCAAGTAACGTTGCGCTACATTGTTATTTATATCTAAATATATAAAACTATACGCGCGAGAGAGACCCTATGTGCGAGAGGGCGAGTGAATCAACGGTTTCGTTTTCAGTTTATCTCCGAATGGACGGGTGAGAAACGGCTGTTTATGTGAGCAGCCGGTTCACTACAGATACTGTTAACAGAAAACAAAAGTGTAGCACTGCCTGCAGAAACAGCGGAACGCGCAATGTTTTTTGTAGTCTAAGGTACAACACACAGCAGCTTTACATCAGCGTTCGTCCCTCAAGTCTATGGAAACACGCGACCGGTTCGTGACGGCCTCTAGTTCGCCTGCACGAGCACAGGCTCTGCCTCTGGCTCCAGAACGCGAACAATTCTGCTGAAAAAGAGGTATCAGCGTCCTCCTGATACTGCGGATAATTTGCGGGTCGGGCCAAGTAATAAAAAAAAAAAAAATAACATTCAAATTAATTGCGGGTGGATGAGAGATGAATCATTAATGTGTTGATTTTAATAAAGACACAGAACTCTTATTTCACGGTAAGACGCAACGAACTTGCGTCACTCTTACTTCCACTTTGATCTTGTTAATAATAATTAATTTTTTGAAGAACAATTGCTGAGTGATTTAAAAAAGAGCCTCACATACTTAATTTTTGCATTGAAAACTAAACTTTATTAAAACTATTTGCACTGATTTATTGTGTTGGGTAAATTTTTTTAATTTGTGCTTTTTTTATTCCCCGCAGTGGCTCAGGAGATGAGTCTTTGAGTCTGAAAAAAAGTCAACAAAGTTAAAATATAAAACCAAAGATTTTTTTGAGGTTATGTAATCTTGTTTAAACATATTTTATAAAACTGGTACCGAAAAAGGTATCGTTTAGGTATCGGTATCGAAGTCAAGGTATCGGTATCGTCTCGGTATCGAAAATTTTTGAACGATACCCAGCCCTACAAATGATTTATATGAGGAGGAGGGAAAAATGGTGTTTGAGACTCACTGTATGTCATTTCCATGTACTGAACTTTTGTTATTTAACTATGCCGATGTAAATTCAATTTTTGAATCTAGGGCACATTTATATGATCAAATGCTAGGGGTGTGAATTATTGACTTGACAGTGAATCAGCCAATCATGCTTTGGTTTTTTGTTAAATGCATTTAAAATGAACAACAACAACAACAAAAATACAATTCACAGTGGTTCAATTAGATTTGAGAGTGAGCAGAGACTATATTCAGAAAGTTTTATGATTGCATTTATTTGATTCTTAATCTTCCTATTAGACTTCTAATGTATCATAGGCAATAAAGAGAATAATTACAAAATTTGTTTTCACTAAATTTATTGCACCAAAAGTAACTGTAAAGAAAAGGCATTGCCTATATTTCCTGAATTACCTAAAATGAAATAACTAGAGGTGGCATTAGGGTGGCAGAGAGATACTGGAATCTAAAGACCTTTACCGTCATGCTTAGTCTTAAGGGTAAGTAATGATTAATCATAATTTGTATTTTGCAAGACAGTAACCACACATTTAGGATTGAGCTAATTTAAGAATCAGCCCTTGGAAAAACCCACATTTTTACCACTACGCGCATTTTCACTTTATGGAGGTTACAGACCTGGTACTTAGTAACATTTTAGATAAAATATTAAATCTTCTTAAAACTTGAATTCTCTAGCACAGTTTCCTGAGAATTCATGCACATTTTGGCAGGGTTGAATCATTGACATGTAAATTTACAGTGACTTTGACAGGGAGGAATGTTAGCAGTGTGAGCACTGTGCGTTGCATTTGCAGTGTGTCAATTGTGTGTGAGGTGCCTCTCACTGGAGTGTTGGCCATTCACATACTGTACTACATCTTGGACTGTGACCATCTCTGGCCTTTTTGTGCATATAGACGTGTCTGTGTGTGTGTGTTTTTGTGATTTATGAGGACACAAATTTGTATAATGACATGGGTATTACACTGGTATTACGACGTAAACATGAAATATGAGGTCATATTTAAAATAGCTTTAAAAACATACTAAACAATGTTTTATTAAAATATAAAAATGCTGAATGTTTTCTGTGATGGGTACAGTGGTGCTCAGAAATATTGGCACCCTTGGTAAATATGATCAAAGATGACTGTGAAAATAGATCTGCATTGTTTATCCTTTGATATTTAATTCATAAAATGAGTAAAAATCTAACCTTTCATTGAAGAAAAAGAATTGAAAGTGGGGGGAAAATCACATTATGAAATTGTTTTTCTCCAAAACATGTTGGCCATAATTAGTGGCACCCCTAGAATTTTTTATGAGTAAAATATCTCTGAAGTATATTCCCAGTCATATTTAAAAAAAATTTGCACACCAGGGTGATCATAAACATGAAATTGTCCAGCCATGACTTCCTGTTCCACAGGAGTACAAACCTGAGGAAACACAAAGGCCAAATTCCCTTAATCATTCATCACAACAAGTAAAACCAAAGAATATAGTTCTGATGTGCAGCAAAAGATTGCTGAGCTTCACAATATAGAAAGTGGCTGTAAGAAAATAGCTAAAGCACTGAAAATAATAATAAGTTAATAATAATAAGAAGTTCCAATCAACTAAAGATGTTACAAATCTGCCTGGAAGAGGACGTGTGTCTAAATCGTCCTAATGTGAAGTGAGTAGGAGAGTTTGAGTGGACAAAGAATCTCCAAGGATCACAGCTGGAGAATTGCAGAGATTAGTCGAGTCTTGAGTCTCAGAAAGCGATAAAAAAAGATCAAACAGCACCTTCATCCCCACAAGTTGTTCAGGAGGTTTTCAAGAAAAATCCTCTGCTCTCATCCAGAAACAATCTCCAGCATATTCAGTTGTCAGACACAACTGGAACTTCAAACGGGACCAGCTTCTATGGTCAGATGAAACTAAAAAAGAGCTTTTTGGCAGCAAAGCCACCAGATGGGTTTGGTGCACACATGGATAAAAAGTACCCCATGCCCACGGTTATATATACTGCTGGATCTTTAATTATGTGGGCCTATTTTTCTGCTGGAGGTCCTGGACATCTTGTTCAGATATATGGTATCATGGATTCTATCAAATACCAACAGATAAAAAAATCAAAACCTGACCACTTCTGCTGGAAATCTAATAATGGGCCATGGTCTTCCATCAGGACAATGATCCAAAACAAACATCAAAACCAACACAAAAATGTGTCACAAAATGAAGCTTCTGCCATGGCCATCCTAGTTCTCTGACCTGAACTCTAAAGAAAATGAGTGGAGTGAACTGAAGAGAAGAAGCACCAACATGGAGCTGGGAATCTGAAGGATCTGGAGAGATTCTGCATGAAGGAATGATCTCTGATCTCTTGTCAGATGTTCTCCAAACTCATCAGGCATTATAGAAGATGACTCAGAGCTGTTATCTTGGCAAAAGGAGGTTGCAAAAACTACTGAATAAAAGGGTACCAATAATTGTGGCCAACGTGTTTTGGATATAAACATTTATTTCATAATGTCAAGTCAAGTCAAGTCAAATTTATTTATATAGCGCTTTTACAATTGGTAATTGTTTCAAAGCAGCTTTACATATTAGAAGCACAGAAAAAAAAAGGGAAGTGGTTAAAACTGTACAAACAAGCGTGGTAATATGTAACATATACAAGATGGTGCTACATTAAGCCAATGTCGGCTGACTTCCAGGGGTGGAAAAAAACCCCTAGGAGAAAAACCCAGCGTGTTAACACTGGGAAAAAAGTCCTAGGAGGGAAAAAACCCCTTGGAAGATATATATATGTAAATGTATATGGAGATCAAAATCTGAATTGTACATTTTTATTATAGAGATTAAAAATCGATTATATATAAATATATGTAAGCGGATACGGGGATCCTGGGCTACGTTGTAGTCAGGTCCAGACGCAGGTTCTCCATCTGACCTGGATACGGCCTGGATCCAGCACCCGGCAAACCTCAAGATAATGTGACTTTTTCCCCACTTTCAATTCTTTTTTCTTCAATGAAAGGTTAGATTTTTGCTAATTTTATGAATTAAAGATCAAAAGGATAAACAATGCAGATTTATTTTTACAGTCATCTTTGATCATATTTACCAAGGGTGCCAATAATTCTGACCACCACTGTAGGTTTAGGGGTAGGGGTAGTGTAGGGGGATAGAATGTACAGTTTGTACAGTATAAAAACCATTACGCCTGTAGAATATCCTCACTAAGATAGCAAAACAAACCTTTGTGTGTGTGTGTGTGTGTGTGTGTGTGTGTGTGTGTGTGTGTGTGTTGTGGGGACCAGGAATACTGGCAGTAAAAAGTACAGAAATAGAGTACTTTGATATTCTTTAAACGTGCAGTGAAGAATGAAAAAATGTGGAAATCCCATGGGACCTGCTCAGTGATGCTTTTATACTGGGAATAGAGAAGAATATAGACAGAAAGAACAGAGACTCTTGAGTAAACAAAATTAAAAAAAATCTAAGTGATGATCAGTTTCTAAGGACTATTATACTTACTGTCTATTCAGTTTCTTTTTGAGATTTTTCAAGTGCTTGTTTCTCTGCTTGAATCTTGAATGTGTGTGTGTGTGTCTGAATCTTTTCTCACTGTCTCCTGTCTGTAGACTAAACTGAAAGTGGTTTGGTGCCTCTGTGACTATGTTATCCTCTGGTATGCTGTTTGTTATAACATTGAGACTAAGAATATGAGCTGGCACCCATATCCTCCAATGAGACACCTCAAATCTGAAGGAAACTCTGAGAATAATTTTGTGTTTGCTGCCTTGAGATATTAAACAGTCAGATATCAGATTTTTTTTTTTTTTTTTAAATGTAAATAAAAAACCATAAACCCAAATCTGGACTAGTGAAAACTTTCTGGCCAAGTTTGCTAGTTGAGAAGTACTAGATTTGGTAAGAATGAATTTGAGAGGATCCTGTGGGGCTGTTGCATTTGTAAAGGTTGAGGTTTTTCAACAAATCTTAACCTGTACTGCCTGATGATACATCCAACTGTTGATCTAGTAATCTGGAACTGTAATGACACTCCACTTAAACCTCATATATTCTTTTATTTATGTTTATTTGATCAAAAAGAAAAAAACAATACTTACAATATTTTTAAATGTAATTTGTTCCTGTGATGGCAAAGCTGAATTTTCAGCATCATTACTCCAGTCTTCAGTGTCACATGATGCTTCAAAATAATTCCAATATGCTGATTTGGTGCTCAAGAAACATTTTTTATTATTATCAATGTTGAAAATGGTTGTGCTATTAATTTTTTTTTTTTTTTTTTTTTTTTTTTTTTGGAAACCATGAAACATTTTTTCAGTATTTGATGAATTTTTACAGTATTCATTTATTTTATCGCTCATCTACAATGGACATTTTTTTATGTAAGGTCATTTATTGTAATTATGGGTCATCAACAAGCAGTGCTTCTGAGATTTCAAAAAAAATAATAATACTTTTAAGGTGCCTAACCGAGTATCTCTGTCTCTTTTTCTTTTTGCAGATTGTTAATGTACTCCTGCATTCAGTCCAGTCAGCACTTGTCCTTCCTGCGTGAATGCGTTTGTCTGTGTGTGCACCTGATGTGATCAGAAAAATGGTGCGATTGCCCACATCCCTCAGCAGTGGACAATTAACTGCCCTTGCCTCATAACAACATTTACTCTCATTAATTGTCATTGGTTCAATCAAAATAAAATTTGTGCCAAAAGACTAAAGGTAATTTCCGCCAGAGATCACTGAAATGGACGTGTCCTTCAACCACTTATGAAGGGCCACTGCCAACCAGGAGCCAATGATATTCCTTTTTTCCTCTACCACAAACTTTCAATTATTGTAAGAGAGATGTTAAATAGTATGAACGATAGATGAAAAATATATATAGCAGACATAGTATTACTGAGAATAAATCTATCTATCTATCTGTCTATCTATCTATCTATATATATATAAATACAACGTTTTTTATAAAAGTGCCTCATTTTTGATTGTAGCCATTTTTACACAGGTCTCAATGTGCTCTGTAAAAGAAAATTGCTTTAGATTTGTTTTGTTTTGTTTTGTTTTGCTTTCCCGTTCCTTTGTGTTCGCTATGCTGAACAAAGTCGAAAAACAGTTACAGTATAAAAGAGTGAAGAAAAACTATTGGATAGATGGAAGAGCTTTATTTGCTATGGATTGTGTATTCAGATTGCCTTACTGTGCTGTATTTGTGTATGTGTAAGTGCGTGTGTAATCAGTCATCCAAGCCTCAGCCATGCTGTGCCTCGGTTCACTAAAAAAGATTTGGACACACACACACACACACACACACACACACACACACAGAGAAAGAGACTGCATATGCTATAACACTGTGTGATTTAAACTTTAGTGAATGCATCTGCTCCTCAAGATAAACATTTATATCATCCACTTTTTTCTTCTATTAATCTGAGCATGGTGGCATTAGATGGCTGGGAGCACAAAATCTGATGACTGATAGGGGTCTGATCAGTAAAACTGAAACTGCTATTGTGACTGTGTGTGTGTGTGTGTGTGTGTGTGTGTGTGTGTGTGTGTGTGTGTGTGTGTGTGTGTGTGTGTGTGTGTGTGTGTGTGTGTGTGTCCATGGCCTATTGTCCTTAGTCATATAACCAGGATAGTGTATTATTGTAGTATTTCTCATCCCCAGTTTACTACGATCACACACACTCACTTTGATATCTCAAACTGTGCCTCTCTCAAATGCAGCTCTGTTATCAGCAGACTGTACTGCTATATAAATTTAACACACACACACCAGACAGCAGATATCTATCAAATTTCTCTGTCTGACCTGTTGACGATACTCTGACTGGTTTTTACACTCCTGCAACTTACCTTTTGCACACACACACACACGCTTAATTTTCCCTGTAATAGTGAATGTGCTCCAGTTTCCTCTGCTTTTCATTATTTTGTTCAGTTACACATAGAGCCAGGTCTTTTCATACCATCTGGGCAGTGCTGTCTGCCTTTACGTAGCACGTTCTCCTTTTTAAAAGATTATATATATATATATATATATATATATATATATATATATATATATATATATATATATATATATTTTTTTTTTTTTTTTTTTGTGTGTGTTTGTATACATATATATATATATATATATATATATATATATATATATATATATATATATATATACACTACCAGTCAGATTTTGTAATGTTTTAAAAGAATTCTCTTCTGCTCAGAAGCTTCATTTCTTTGATCCAAAATATAGCAAAAACAGTAATACTGTAAAATATTATTATAATTTAAAATAACTGTTTTCTATTTTAATGTTTTAAAATGCAATTTATTCCTGTGTTGGCAAAGCTGAATTTTCAGTCTTCAATGTCATACGATACTTCAGAAATCATTCCAATATACTTTTGAACGGTAGTGATAATGTTACAAAAGTTTTATATTTCACATAAATGCTGTTCTTTCTATTCAGCAATCTGTATATTAGAATGATTTCATGTGATACTGAAGACAGGAGTAATGAAGCTGAAAATTCAGCTTTGCCAACTCAGAAATAAATTGCATTTTAAAATATATTCAAATAGAAAACAGTTATTTTAAATTATAAAAATATTTCACAAAATTAATGTTTTTGTTGTATTTTGGATCAAATAAATGAAGCCATGGTGAGCAGAAGAGACTTCTTAAAGAACATTAAAAAATCTTAGCGTTTAAAAACTTTTGACCGGTAGTGTGTGTGTGTGTATATATATATATATATATATATATATATATATATATATATATATATATATATATATATATATATATATACACACATATACATATATATATATATATATATATATAGTAGTAAACATTTGAAATGGATCAAATTAGTTCATCAAAGCTGTCCTAAGAACTAAGTTGTCCTAAGAAGAAGGTTTTAGGACAACTTTGATGAAAGGTTTTCATCCACTTAAAAAGTTGACTACTATATATATATACATATATATATATATATATATATATATATATATATATATATATATATATATATATATATATACAGCTGTTTTGACTTACAATCAATGGATTCTGCCATTTTCTAATGAATCTAGAGTTTGTGTAGTGTATGTAACTTGCAAAAAATGTCAAAATGATCCTGTTTTAGTGCCAAATTCCTAACTGACACACTACCATTGATCATGCACTGAGGAAAATAATCGAAACATGCTTTTTAATACCAGATTTTTAGTAACCAATATTTTTCTCTTTTGCCTACACAATCTGTGTATTTTTTTATCACTTATTTGCTAATGTAAACTCATATCTCACATTGTACAACAGCTGCCTTCAGTTACCAGAAATCAACATGAAGCCTTATAGTGCTTATATGAATGCCTTTTCTATCATGTAAAAATAAAAGCCTCCTTAGGTTATGCTTATTATATACAGGTTCATTTATAAGTAAGACATGACATTCAATGCAGTGTTTCTAAGTGTTTAATAGAGGTGACATTTGCTTACAGTGTTAATACTCATCATCCACATCACTTATACAGTGGTTGTCAATGATTACCGATAACATGCATACCTCCCTACTGAAATGATCACATACTTCATAATCTGTACTAAGGATTAAAACAGAACAAACAGGTGGTGATTATAATATGTGGTGGGCTTAATAATGTCCCCTTAAGAGTTTTAACCTCTGTGTTTACTTCCAATCCTGAACAGGACATATGCCTTTTTAAATCCACCTCATGGATAGACCATTACAAAAACAAAGAAAGCATCAAATCGTGTTTGTGTGTGCGTGTTTGTCTGTTTATGTCGGTCCAGTCCAACTGCAAAGTGTGTTTGGCTACTCTGTTTTACACCATGTCTTTTCTTTCCTATATTTTGACTGCCTTATTGTCTTTATTATGTCTTATTTAAAACACGGCAGCTGTAAAAGATGCTTTTTATTCTAGAACAGTGGGAAGTTTGAAGATTCTGCATTCTAGCAGTGGGATTTTTCTTTCTTCAGACTGACAATTTTATAGAGTGGTTTGGTGTATTCAATTGTATGTTCCCTGACTTTCTTTCCAGAAAACATTAACATGGTATTAAGTGATGTAGAAATACAGCCAAGGTCATATGTATACTGTAGGTAAGGACTATCTATATATAGTTCAGAAGAAAAAAAAAGAAACTAAAAAAAAAGAAGAAAGTAATCCTTTATTGTCTATAAGTACCTGCAAGTTATTGGGAAAAAGGGTCTGATATGCACAATCAGGGGTCTGTGTAAAGTTACAAAGTTGATCTGTTCTTCTGTATATCTAATGCTATGAAACATTCAATGACAATTGTGTATAAAGGGGTTTTAATAAGAGAATTATTAGGCTGTGGGCTACTGTATAGTTCTGTGAATAAGGGGAATACTGGGCTCGGGTGGGCATGGGAGACTGTATGGAATGGATAATAGTAGAAATGTCTGTTAAATTCAGAAATTCATCAATGATTATTGCCTGTGATTAAGACAATGTCACTCCAATTTATGGAAAAAAAAAAGATGAAAAAAAAGGATGAGAGAACTGAAATATGTGTCCAGTGTCTTTTTTATTATCAGATTGTCGTCCATGTTGGAAAGGTGTGTGAATTTGCGCGTGCGTGCATGTGCTTGGGTTACTGAAGTCTAGACAGATACCCGCCTCTTAAATGACTTTCAAGGATAACCCACCTGCCAAGCTGCATAATCATAATAGGCATGAGTGTGAACATGAGCGCGCGTGCGTTTGTGTGTGTCGACGTACAGGCTAGTCCCCATTTACGAGACTTTGAGGCGGCCATTACTCCTTGAAAAAAAACATCACATTCCTCGCACGGAAAGACATGAACCTTCACATGCGTTCAGTGTGTGTGTGTGTGTGTGTGTGTGTGTGTCAAAGTTAGGCCTCTGAGGACACCGTGTGGTTAGTGTGGGGTAAAACATCAACAACATAGCTGGGCCATTCCACCGAATCGGTGCCATTTCTGTCCCCAGGACATTTTATGTACAAATATGCATGAAAATGAACTCTAAAATATATTTTATTATTAAGCAAAGTGTCCTTAACATTAATCTAACTGCAAATTTAAAATATATAATTTAAAACATTATTAAAAACTACTGAGAATAGTAAAAAAAATAGCATGTGTTACATGTCCCCGCTAACTAAATCTAAACTTTATCATGAAATATAATCATTAAAATCTTGCAGAAATCTTATTATTTTTGCATTGTTGTGTTACTCCATATACCATCTATGCTAAACAAAAATAAATTTCATAAGAAATCCATAATATGTTATATAAAATACACATTTTAGTTGTGTCCCCAGGTTTTCACTCAGTCCTGTTACCCTCACACATTTCCCCCTCTAAAAAACTTGGAACATTCCACAAGACACATTTTCAACAGGAAGTTGCATCATCTGGATCTTACGCAGGCCATAAAAAGACCAAAAGTAAGTTCTCTCATTTTAATTTCTGTATATTTGGTGAAATTGTAACTATGACTGAGAAGGTCAATCTCAACGTACTGTCCTGTTACCTAAATTATTTCTTTGATGTTATTTGTTAATTTTAAAAATATTAACTTAGGTAAGTCACTAGTATTTGCTTAGTGTCCTCATGATATCAGCATGTACGCCATGTGTCCTTATGTCATGTATTTTATCATTTTTGCTTAAAAACTCAATCCTGTTACTTTCAGTCCCGTTACTCATATGAAAAATAACAGGACTGAGTTAAGAGTAACAGGAGTGAGTAGAGTCCTCTGTTTTGTTATTTAATAATGTGAATATTAGCTGATATAATACTATTCACCTGTATCATGAGTTTTACAGTTGAAATTATTTAAATTGTCTATTTTTAGGATTAGTTTTACAGTATGAATGCCATACATTGCAGGGAGCCAGTCCACCACAACATGACTTCATCTTTTTGTCTTTCTCTTTCTTTTGTAGAAGATGGAGAGAACCTATACTTTGCAGGTGCAAGAAACACACCCATGGCATGCTGCAAGGGAAGGAGTGAAACACACACCAGCAACCCTATCTTTTTCCCCTTTTTTGTCTTTCCTTCCCTCCCTCTCTCTTTTCCTTGCTCTCCTTCTTTCTCTTTCCACCTCCTTCACTGTAATGTACTACTAGCACATAGAACATCCCTTCAACACAGAAATCTCACTCACACACATACACACACGGCCATGAACACACTCTTTTTCTCACACACATACACACACATATGGACACTCAGTCCTGTTACCCAGCATTCATTCCTGTTACAAAGTACTCAGTCCTGTTACTAAATTTATTTATTTTTCTAGAAAAATAAAGTTAAACCAGTGTTTTTATCAATTTTGTCAGATCCATCATTTACACAATTGCTAAATAAATTAAATTGTTTAAAAACATATAAACTTGAGGCTTTTGTCTTCTTTTAAATGAGAAAATTGTTTTGCATTTTTTATTAAAATACATCTTGCCTTAAAATAAAGTGATTTTTTTGTCACAAATATCAGTTATTTGAACACATAATCAACCATTTCTTCAAAATAAACACTTTCTTGAGGTGAATACAAAGGAATTAACTCACATGCTTTTAAACATGATTTTTAAATGGCATGTGAGTTTTGTATATAATTTTGTATTATATACATGCATATAAACCACGCGCAGTATTAAAGAGACAGCTCACAACAATGGGTCCAAGTAAAGTGATTAATGTAACATAAAGATATTATACATATTTATATATTTTGCTATTGTATTAAGTGACACTTTCATAAACTTTTCTATACTCCTCTGATTATATGATGGTAAATGTTACAATATCATAGCACAACAACAGTGATCAGCATGATCATATCTCATAAAACAGTGTCGGAAAAGTGGATTATCCTTCACCTGAAATGTTTATCTTTTCAAAATGAAATGCAAGGCAAATGTTGGATCACAATAATTAGGAACCACAGTTTCCACAAATCCCTTCACTCGATATGTTCTTTTTTATTCTGGATGGCAAGGGCAGTGACTGTAACATTCAAGCATATTTTGCAGTATTAAACATGTATTTATACCGATTTCATCAGGCTCTGAAAATTTGTCAAAAAGAACCCAAAGAATGGCCTTCTCAGCTGCCATAGTTGCAACTCTTGCATCATCAGAACAGGGTTTTCAATGCACAGTCGTTTCCGTTTAAAAAACGTTTTGCAATGTTTTGTCGGGGCTGAACGCAGCCATGATGTGTAATATTCATTGTTCGATTTACGTATTACAAGTAACGCAAGTTATGTAATCTTTTTCTTTTTAAAAACTACATTTTAAATAAAGGGTAAAGTAACACATTTTAAATTTACAACAAAATACCTTGTGTTACTTTTTTCAAATAAGTAACACAAGTTATTTTGTTTTCCCTTTTATTGACACCTCTCCTGTCCCCATGATGAGAGAAACCCTGAGTAAGGTACGGAGGTGTTGTGTGAACTGTAAACATATAGGTTATTGTAGTTCTATCTAGACTAAATGTGAGCATGTGAGCATTGAACTTTCTTCTCCTGTCCTGTTCTGCAATCCAGAATGGCAGCACAGCTGAAAGGTTTGTTTGAGCTGCTCCCTCTACACTACAGGCATGAATTTGCATTTCCTTCAGCCTGAGGCTTATTCATTTCACTTTTGGTGTGAAAGGGCCTTAACATTTACCTTTTTTTTTTTCTTCTTCTTCTTTTTTTTTTTTAATTACAAAACAAACAAGCAAACCCAGTTAGTTTTCCAACCCTACAGTTACAACCCAAATTCCTGAAATGTTGGGACGTATTTTAAATTTGAATAAAATGAAAACTAAAAGACTTTTAAATCACATGAGCCAATATTTTATTCACAATAGAACACAGATAACATAAATGTTTAAATGGAGAAATTTTACACTTTTATCCACTAAATGAGCTCATTTCAAATTTGATGCCTGCTACAGGTCTCAAAAAAGTTGGCAGTGGCACTGGGGCAACAAATGGCTGAAAAAGCAAAAAAAGCTGGAAACCTATATCAGGCAAGAATGGGACCAAATTTCAACACCAAAACTCCAGAAACTCATAACCTTGATGCCCAGACGTCTTCACACTGTTTTGAAAAGGAGAGGAGATGCTACACCATGGTAAACATGCCCCCGTACCAACTATTTTGGGACCTGTAGCAGGCATCAAATTTGAAATGAGCTCGTTTTGCACATAAAATTGCAAAATTTCTGTTTAAACATTTGTTCATGTGATTTAAAAATCTTTTAGTTTTCATTTTATTCAAATTTAAAAAACATCCCAACATTTCTAGAATTTGGGTTGTAGTTCTGGTCTTCGAATTTGATTAAGACAAATTTGAACTATGTTTGCTGACTATAAATGCAAATAAGTTGGCAACCAGTGAGAATCGCTTTTGCAACATGCCACTTTAAAATCAAGCATAGTGGTCCTGTCCCACATTTGGAGTTTGAAGAGTTTGAAGATCAGGGTAAATTGTATTTAATTTGTCTTCCGGGAAACATGCAAGTATTAAATGAAAAAAAAAAAAATTATATTCATGCAAAATAAGAAAAATTTGGACCTCTTCATCCTGTTCAAAAGTTTTCACCCCCCGACTCTTAATGCATCTTTTTTCCTTCTGAAGCATCAGTGAATTTTTGAACCTTTTTAAATAGTTGTGTTTGAGTCCCTCAGTTGTCCTCCATGTGAAAAGATGGATCTCAAAATCATTCAGTCACTGTGTGGTTCACATACGTTTTCTTGCAACTGTACATATGTATGAAGCATTTAGTTTGAGTATCCTTTCTCCAAACCGCTTGTCCTGTGTAGGTTCACAAGAATGCTGGATCCTATGAGTAACCTCATGTGTCCAATAATTAAAAATCAAATGTGATTCATATGTCTTTCAGTCCATGTTCTTGTTGCACACAAAATAACAAATTCACTTGTTTACATATTTCTATATTTATAAATGAATAAATTCTAGTGAACTAAACATTATGATTAAAAAATTCCTAAACTACACAAAGATTTATATATTCTGTAATGCATCTGTGTAATCTTGATTGTTGTCATCATCTTCTGTAACAGCAGAGACAGAGGGTTTACTATGGCGATCTGAAACCTCAACAGAGCGACCTCTACGAGTTAACATCTCCACAAGCTCTGTTGCATGTGTCTGCTCAGTCACAATCTTCAGTGTAAATCTGGGTGAGTTCCCCGAGTCTGCAGCATCAACTGGAATAATCTCTATTTCTGCCATTTTCCTTGAGAAGTAGAGAGCGAGGTCAATCATTTTGTTAGAGAGAGTTTTGCATAATAGTAATGTTAGAGGTCCTCAATTCTGTTCTTGGAGATCCAGTGATATTTAAATACATGTGGCCAGTTGCATAAACATAGCCATTATGTTAAGACTGTGCCTTAAGAACTATGACCAACTAGCAGTTAGTTAGGTGTAATCAGTTACTTTTCAGTATCAAATTAGACTAATCTACTCTTTATGTAACTGACTTAAAGTTTTGAACAGTCTTAAAGAAAAGAAAAAAATTGATGACAAACTTGTGAGACTATCGTAGCAGTTTATGCAACCGGCCCCTGAACTAGCTAATTAAGATCTTCAGGAACACTTGATGATTATAAACAGATGTGTTGGACCAGTAACACTGGAACTGAACTCTGCAGGATCACCAGGAACAGGGATGAGCACCCCTGATTGGGTGTGGTGGGACTGATATTGTGTTTTTGTTAAACATATCTCTGTGTGTGTGTGTGTGTGTGTGTGTGTGTGTGTGTGTGTGTGTGTGTGTGTGTGTGTGTGTGTGTGTATTAGTACTCTGTGGGTCTCTGTATGTGATGTCGTCTCATGAGCCAGCATACAGCAAAGATGACCAGCAATAGGAGCAACAGCAACACCACAAACACGATGAAAACATCAGAGTTCAGCCACTGTGACAGAGAACCTCCTGATTCCATCCCTACAGCGCACAGACTAAAGTCGTTTGGATGAGGAATAAAAAAATATACTCATAAACACTGTCTGTCACGTTTTGATGAAATTTAAATTTAGTCAGTGAAACATATAGCCTAATGTAATTTGAACAATAACTATGAACGTTACATTATAAATGGCTGAAAATTGTTTGATAGAGCACGATGTTTGTATAAAGTAAGATATAGATAGATAGATAGATAGATAGATAGATAGATAGATAGATAGATAGATAGATAGATAGATAGATAGATAGATAGATAGATAGATAGATAGATAGATAGATAGATAGATAGATAGATAGATAGCTTAAGATATGTACGTTAGCCTATAGCATAGGCCTACCTGAATAATGGTCTGTCCTGTTATGCTGTTTCTTCTGAACGCCTCAGTTAACGTGCAGTCATGGCTATGATGAAATATATAAAACGATAAAAACCATTGATAGAAACTATAACATTATTTTAATTCAAATTAAAGTGTGAATACCAGCTTTATGTTACTAGATAGATTTACGTTTTGTTATTGTTTAATTGCAACAACGGTTAAAACAGTTCAACACTTCAAAACATTACAGGAAGAGGGCGCTACAACCCAGAATAAAACTCTCATGCACCTTTAGGACTTGCTGACTGTTCCTTGACAAATGTTTGCATGAAGCAGTCAAAGTTATTGTAATCCGTTTAATTTTTTATATATATATATATATATATATATATATATATATATATATATATATATATATATATATATATATATCCGTTAAATATTAGTATGCTAAACAGAGCTAAAGAGGTTTATTCTTGTCACTAGACTGGCTATTTTTCTCTGTGGCTATATTTTTTTCATATCTATTTTTCACTTGAGGAAATGCACTTTTATACAGATAGCCTAACTCTTTTTCCAGCCTAGCGGCAGAAGCAGGAGAGGAGAAATGAGAAAAAGACGGTAAACCAAGAATCATAAGAATTTATTGAATAACTTTAGTCATACCCAAAGATCTGCCTGATTCCATTTACCTAGAAATGAATTCATCAAGTGTTTTGAAAGCAAGAAAAAAATAAAAATAATAATACATTTAAAAAAAAAAAGAAAATCATTGAAAGATTTGAAGGGAGACAATCTCTTATCTTTAACTTCTGAAAGACAATACAGTTATTCAAACAAACAAAAAACAAGATAGATCAAGTACAACATAGCCTATGCATATTTGTTCTCTGGAAGCTGAACTTTGACCTGTGAAACTGTCCCAAGCATAGCCTACATTCAATTTAAAAAGATTAAATTCAAAATTCTTGGCCAACGAAAGCACACAGGGTTATCTGGATCACTGCAAACTGCTGGAGTTACAAGGACAAGTGCTGCTTGAGAAGATAAGGATCATCAGTAAAGTCCAATGTCTTCAGAATCTCGGAATATGGGTTTTCCACAAACAAATCCTTCTCCACGATCCGTATTATCAGAAGAGGTCATGATGCCACACTTATTATCGTCACCCTGAGGCACAACCAGAACAGTCAGAAATGTATCAAAATGATGTTCACAGAATTGTGAATTGAAACACAATTCAGGTAAGAATACTTTATAATTTTATTGATTTTAACAAATAAAAGTATTTTACTGAAAAACAAAAAAACAAACAAAAAAAACAATTAAGCCCAGAAATGTTTCAATATTTTTTAGATTAATTTTCTCATCTTTTCTAAACATTTTTTTTCCACACACACACACACACACACACACACACACACACACACACACACACACACACACACACACACACACACACACACACACACACACACACACACACACACACACACACACACAAACAAAACCCAAAGAGAATCGCATTTTACAGAAATTTGTTTTCCAAGCTCTGAAGTTTTACAACCTTCCAAAATTATAAAAGCTTTTCAACCATTTTGGTAATTGCTTGTTCAGACAAAAAAAAAAACTTTCACAAATATCTTAATGGTTTAAAATGTAAAAATCAAGACAAAAAAAATTGTTCAAATTTTTACCTCAAATGAAGAATCACCATCTCCAGATCCGTCCGATAAGGCTTTTAAGACCAGAAACTGCTTTCCATTGGTTCTAGACATCAACCAGACCTGCCCATGTACACACACAACATTCACTTTTAATTCATTAACATTTAAACAAATTTAAGTAGACTCTCTCTGCTACACCTACTAAAGATTTTAATAAATAATAACCAAATAATAACCAATTTATGAGGTAAAATTACCCCAGATTCAATATTGTCAGCAAGGGTTGAGGACAGGAACATGAAGATGATGAATTAGATACAGGTGCTGGTCATATAATTAGAATATAGTGAAAAAGTTCATTTTTGTATTGTAAATTATTTTAAAAAATAAACTTTAATTTATACTAGATTCCCTACATGTAAAGTAAAACATTTCAATTTTTTTTTTTTATTATTTGTTGATTAGAGCGTACAGCTAATAAAAAAGTCCAAAATCCAGTATCTCAAAATATTAGAATATTTACATTTGAGTTTCATTAAATGACCATCCCTAGAGTATAAATTGTGGGTATCTCTTGTACTTTGAAACCACACTAATGGGGAAGACTGCTGACTTGGCAATGGTCCAGGAGACAATCATTGACACCCTCCACAAAGAGAGTAAGTCACAGATGGTCATTACTGAATGTGGTGGCTGTTTACAGAGTGATGTATCAAAGCATATTAAATGCAAAGTTGACTGGAAGGAAGAAATTTGGTAGGCAAAGGTGCACAAGCAACAGGGATGACCACAAGCTTGAGAATACTGTTTAGTAAAGCCGATTCAGACACTTGGGAGAGCTTCACAATGAGTCAAATGAAGCCAGAGTCAGCGCATCAAGAGTCACCACACTCAGACATCTTCAGGAAAAGGACTACCAAGCCACTTCTGAAACAGAAACAATGTCAGAAGCATCTTACCTGGGCTAAGGAGAAAAAGAACTAGACAGTGAACAGTGGTCAAAAGTCCTCTTTTTAGATAAAAGTAAATTTTGCATTTCATGTTGAAATCATGGTCCCAGAGTCTGAAGGAAGACTGGAGAGGCACAGAATCCAAGCTGCTTGAAGTCAGTGTGAAGTTTCCAAAGTTAGTAATGATTTGGGGGGCCGTGACGTCTGCTGGTGTTGGTCCATTGTGTTTTATCA
Source organism: Chanodichthys erythropterus (assembly GCF_024489055.1). NCBI lineage: Eukaryota > Metazoa > Chordata > Actinopteri > Cypriniformes > Xenocyprididae > Chanodichthys > Chanodichthys erythropterus. Next base: position 38,996,652 of record NC_090233.1, on the reverse strand, counting down.
AGTGCAAAGTCAATGCAGCCATCTTCCAGGAGCACTTTATGCTTCCATCTGCTGACAAGCTTTATGGAGATGCTGATTTCCTTTTCCAGCAGGACTTTAGCACCTGCCCACAGTGCAAAAACCATTTTGAAGTGGTTTGCTGACCATGATATTACTGTGCTTTATTGGCCAGCCAACATGCCTGACCCCTGAATCTATGGGATATTTTCAAGAGAACGATGAGAAACAGTCGATCCAACAATATACAGATGATCTGAAGGCTCAATAGTGCCTCAGCAGTGCCACAGGTTGATCACTTCCATGCCACACTTCACTGATGCTGTAATTTGTGCTAGGAGCAAGTCATTTGCTGTAATATGTGCTGCCGACCAAGTATTGAGTGCACAAATGAACATACTTTAAAGAACTTGAACTTTTCTGTTTTGAAAATCCATTTTTTGATTGATCTTAGGAAATATTCTAATATTTTGAGATACTGGATTTTGGACTTTCAAGAGCTGTACGCTCTAATCATCAAAATGTATATAAAAAATGTTTTACTTTACATGTAGGGAATCTAGAATATATGAAAGTTTCATTTTTAAAAATAATTTTTAATTCACGATATTCTAATTATATGACCAGCACCTGTAAATGTACTAATAAGCTTCAACAATACATACAATTGCAGGGAACAGAATGAACACAAGCACTAACATAACGTAGACCGGAACAACTGAGAACCAGTGCTGTCAAATGCTTTCAGTTGAAAGTAGCTACTGATTGCTGAATGTCACTAGATGATGTGATTTCACTGATTTATATAAATATAAATAATTGAGTGAGATAAGAATCTAGATAAGGTGTGTCCAAGAAATTGCTAGATTTGTCACTAGGCTTTTGAAAAAAGTCTCAAAAGGGGTGAGGGAGTCCCTAAATCTTGTGACAAAATAGCTAAATTGGCAACACTACTGAGAACTGAAACTGAGTGGCATAAATACTAATGGGGTGAACACAGCTGAAACCAATGACAAATCATATTAGTAACCATGACGACAAACAATGAGTGGAAAACACAGGAACCAAAGAATACTAACTAAAAGTCATGAAAGTGCAACTAATAAGAACAAACAACCAAACATCCCTGACAATATGAACCTATCAAATGTGCAACCCAGTCTCAGAATCAGACATCATCTTCATAAGCTCTGTAAATAATAATGTAATTACCATTTTAATTCTGTTTACTCTCATGTACAGTAATAGTGGTAATGGAATACTGTGTTCACTTTATTATTTGATTGTTAAATAAATAATTAATTACAATTAAATAAATTATTAATTAAATAAATAATTACATTATATTTTATTATTACCATTTATTCATTTTTAAATTTTAAATACATTGTTAAATATTGTTTTTTATTCCACTGTACTGCAGGTATTGTTTGTTACTGCACTGTTTTCCATACTGTTTTTGATCAATTGCTAATTCTTCTCCTAAATAAGCAAAATGAAATCAATATAGTGTAATTATGCAGAAAAAGCAAAAAAGAGAGAAGTGGATGAATGGCTGCTGTACTTTGTTATGACTAGATAACACGGCAAGGCTGGCATTCCTCTTAGAGCAGAAGCTCTCGGCAGCGTTGCAGTTACTGTCGTCACTCCAGAACAAATAAAACCTGTTGTCATAGAGAAACCACACTTCTGAAAGAAAACAAAGGACATTCAGTTAGTATCTGTTGACAGAAATCAAAGAAATTATGAATATTTAAATAATCTTACATATATATATTTTTAAATTGCTTTGCATTAGTATTAGTTTTGTGAGTTGCATCCAGGACAGGTTTAAAACAAAACCACACAAGAGCAATTTTAAGTTATTTTAGTTTATAAGATGATGCACAACAGACAAAATTAAAAATAATATATAACACATCAGATATAATCTGGCAAAGAATGTGTGAAACGAAACAGTTTATTCTTCAGATGTTTCACACATGCTGACAATTAGTTAGCAAAATTAGTTTAATTTTTAGTTTAAAAATTTAAACTAACCTTTTTGTCCTTTTATTAGTTGTGTTTCTTTGTTGTGAGAGTCTAAGGGGGTGGAAACACATGATATTCATAAATATTTTGTCAAACTACATTTAAATGTACACATTACTGTCGCAAACCATTTTTCCGATTATTATTTAGTACCTCGATACATTTTAAATGCTGTCATGAAACTTACAATTTAGGCCCACAATGATGAGGATGATGGTTGAGATAAGAATGTTCACAGCAAACAGTAAAAACACATACTTCCTTTCATAACGCTCTGTTAAACAGAGATTAATAAAGATTAATACAGAAACACTGATTGTAAACTACATGAAAATGTTGCTCCATGAATTCCCATCCTCTGTTGTCTTACCTGGGAACAGTCTTGTACCGTTAGTTCTTTGGTCTGCCGGTGGGTACTGAAGAGTTTGATAAATGTCTTCTGTTTTAACAGCATCATTTTTCTGCGTCTCCCTGTTTTCTGTGTTTCCCTCACCCTCTTCATATTCATTTAGGCACACAGAAAAATGCTGCTGCAGCTCCATCACACTCTCAAACTATACCATACGTACAGTTACAAGAATCATATATCACACCCTCTGAGACTGAAAAACTAGTCGTGATGCTGTTTGCAGTTGTGTTGACTAACGTTAAGTGCAAACCTACAGTATATTTCTCTGTGCTGTTGGTTTCCTTTTCTCTTCTGCACTTCCTTTCCTGTCCAAAGTCAGACCACATTTCTCCACATCCCTTGCTGATGGTATAGCTTACTTGCATTTGCATGCAGCAGTGCATTCTCTGACTATACAAAAAGAGGATGCAGTGGGTTGTAAGTATAACTTGATGATCATAAGAAAAAGCATTTTTTGAATGTTACACAATTTGCAAAATGTCAAATAAAGCAGAAGGGAAAGCAAACATCAGTCTTTACTCCGCTCACACGGACAGCAATTAAATTCTGCAGGTCACTGAGCTCTTGATTTCTGAGCTCTTGATTTTTTACAATAGCAGGAAACAGGGCTGTCAACTCTCACACATTAAACATGACTGACATTCACAAAATAGACGCTGCTCTCACACCACATCCATTTTCTCAAGCAGTGAAAAAACACAACTGAGCTCTCTAATTCAATTATTACTAAGAATTACAATTACAGAGCTCTCTAATTCAATTTTTAATAGTAACAATTCCAGTTGGAGAGATCAACAAATGATCAAAACAACAAAAACAAATTGGTTTAGTCATATGTCTCCATTGACTTCCATTCATTTTTAATTACAGAGCTCCACAATTGAACTTTTGCTAGTAAGAATTCCAATTAGAGAGCTCTTTAATTCAATTCAGTTGTTGCTAGTAATAATTACAGTTAGAGAGCTCTCTAATTTAATTTTTACTAGTAAAACAAAACACACTACGGTGCATTCACACCGTTAACGTGTTTCATTTATGCAGGAGAGAAGAGAAATCAAATCCTGTCCGGATAGTAGGCTATGGGATTGCGGTCATGCATACTTTTAGAAAAACTGAATCAAACCCTGCTTTTTGTGTGTATAGATAGATAATGTAGAAAAACTTTCCCCCCTAGCCCTGAATCCACTGTGGTTGGTTCTATTTGTTTTTCAGGGCATAAATCCAATTACAAAATCAGGTCGTTATTTTTGGACATTGTCACTTCTATTCCTTTCTCCATTTCTTATTGGAATAACCTTTTTGATGATATTAAGTGGTCATATGTTTGGTCACTCCCTCAGAAATTCTTTCTAACAAATAAAGTTAAAGAAATATCCTATAAAATTATTCAAAGATTTTATCCAGTTAAGTACTTTTTACAGAAATTTAGAAGTGACATTGATAGATCCTGCTCCTTTTGTGAAGCCTCTTCTGAAACTGTTGATCATTTGTTTTGGGAATGTCTCTTTACTTGGTCTTTCTGGAATAATATTGTTGCTCTGATTGTCCAAAATGTTTTTTGTAACTTTTCTTTATCATATACACACATTCTTTTGGGGGTTTATGTTAAAGACAAGAATCTACGGGGGTTACTAAAAGTTCAAAAATTGGGACCCTAAACACCCAATTAGGGTTCATTTCTTGATTATTTTGTAGAAAGCCAGTGTTGTCATGTAACCATTAAAGTTTGCGTGCTCTTTATCAACACCAAACTACAAATGTTCTCCTACTTATGTTTTCCTATTATATCATGACGAATTATCATTAAAGTCACATGTGTGTCAAGCCAGTCAACATTAAAATCTTTCCATATACCCTTGGTTGGGAATAGTCTCCAAATATAGCATACTAGGTCTATTACCCAAAATATTACAGGAACTGAATATGGAACCGAATATTTCAGGAACTGGATATATTGTAACACCGGAAGTAAAACAGCTTTATATGATGTCATGAAAGTTGCGCCAGTTGCCTTTGCCTTTTTAAAAAAGATCATTATTCTCTTAAATTATTTAGATTACATATACTCTGTGTATACTGTAACTTATCTGACCATCAAGACCAGCTCTTTGAATGTTTAGAGTGAGTTTCGGTTTAATTTCTGTGTTGTTTCGTTGACTCTGCTGCTGTTGGCGCTCATATTTCACTGTAAATATAACCATCGTCATTTAAAATATGTGTTGTCAGGTGTAAATTCAGCCTTAGTGCGCGTTCATAAAAATATTTAGGCTTACGTTTTAAATCTGAATATTGTTTTTTAGATCCAGAGACTGAATTTGCCTGTAAATGGAAAGTGAAATACACACCGAGTGGAGTTCGGCTTTAGATGAAGACTTGCTTCGGTAAGTACAAAACAGCTTACAGTGCATTTTTAAAGTGTTTCTATTTGGAATTGTTCAGCAGTACGGCTGTCCCTGTTCTCTCGGCAGCGACCCCGTCTCTGCAGTGATTCCGCCGGTTCCTTCACTGTGGAGCTCATCAGCAGCCGGGCCCTGGTCCACTGAGAGCAGCTTCCCAACAGTATTCAACCAGTATGCTGAAGAGCAAGATTACAGCACTTATACACCCAGCAATGAAACACAGGGCCAAACCGTACAGGTCTGAAAAACTCCTAATGATACATTTCACAAAAGTGATCATCTAAATGTAGTTTGATTGTTATCTCCACCATAGACTGAAGAATGGACAGAGGAAAGATCTGCAAACACAAACGAGGATTGGGAATCAGATATGGTAAGTTTTCAGCACCCTACTGCAGGCTCTCTTTATGACCACGGTCTGTGTGGGTGTGTGTGCAAGCACCAGGTTTGTAAAACAAATAAAATAAAATTAAAAAATGTGCTCACAAATATAGTGAAATATAATGAAAAATGGCTTGTTAGGACATTCGATGTGGTCCTTGCGATCTGAAATGCTGAAAATATGATTTACTTTAAATTTTACACAGGGTTGAGCAAAAATGTTGATGTTGAACTTTAAACCAACATTTGTTTGTGTGTGTGTGACATTAGCCTTGTACGTCTGGATAGAGTAACCCTGTTATTGTTCTTTCGAGAGATTTGTTGCACAAATATCATACTAGTTTTCAAGCAAATGTGAATTAGGAAACAATTCAGCCTTGGAACCCTGTACTGTTTGTAGAGTTTATGAATGTCTTACTGATGTTTTTGGAAATGTGAATTTGTGTACAGTGGTTTTCAAATATCTGAGAAATTGAAAATGTTTCTATTTTGTATTTTTCTAATTTTACTTGATTTTATTTAAATGTGTAATTATATAATATTAACACAACAAACATTTATACATTTGCATGAATTGACTGTTTCAAAGAGCATCCTGTTTTAATGGAAGAATATCCTTTTATGAAAGGAGTACAAATAAATTATGCAATAGAAAGTGAAAAGCATTAGTATAATATTCTTTTTAAAAGTTGATATATATATTTTTATATCCCTTTCTCTTTAGCGTGCTTTAGAAGACTGCAGTATTGAGTTGAATGAGCAGTATGAGGCTCTTGCGACGCAGCATGCAGCAGAGGAGGAGAACCACAATATTTGTGTCCACAGTCTGGAAAAAACAAGAGATGACAGAAATCATCAGTACCAGGTTTAGCATCACATCTGTACATCAAAAACCACCAATATATACAGGTTCTGACATTTACATCATTTGAATAACAAAAAAGGTGCTTAAAATCTCCCTTGAACTCAATAGGGATGGAAATACTTTGTACAGTGTCCTTGTCACAACCTCTGTCATTACTCTACTTTTTGAGCCTGATTTTCATTGGTATTGAAATTGTTTTTTTTGTTTGTTTGTTTTTCATTTTTACAGGGTTTTATTGAAAAAATTGAGTCTTTGCAAATTAAATTGGAGCTGAATAGCAGCAAGACAACACGGAAAAACTTTATGGTAAAACGGCAAGAGCTTACTGCAGAGAAAGATCGAATGGAAGAGGAGAAAACAAGGTAAACAGACATTAAAATATTTATGAAATTCAGCTGTGTACTGTGGGCAGAACATACAATATCAATTAGTTCTGTATTCTTTTTGTTTGTGAAAGAAGACTTTTAGGCTCACCAAAGCTGCATTTATTTGATCAAAAAGTCAGTAAAAATAGTAATATTGTAAAATATTGTGATATATTCTATTTGAATATATTTTAAAATGTAGTTTATTCCTGTGATTGCAAAGCTGAATTTTTAGTTGTCATTGCTCCAGTCTTCAGTGTCACATGATCCTCCAGAAATCACTCACATTTTGCTGATTTGGTGCTCAAGAAACATTTCTTAATATCAGTGTTGAAAACAGTTTTGCTGCTTAATATTTTTGTGGAAACGGGTAAAAAAAATGTTCAGGATTCTCTGATCTTTGAAAGTTCAAAAGAACAGCGTTTATTTCATAGAGAATTCTTTCATAATGTTATAGATGTTGTTACTGTCCTTTTGATCAGTTTTATGCATTCTAAAATATAAAAATAATTATTTATTTCAAAAAAATTGTAGTGTCCATAAACTTTTAAAGGGTAGTATATAATATTGCAAAGAACTTATTCATTGAATTTAGAGATTTGTATGTGTTTTAGATTGGCTCAGGATCTGGAGGACACAGAAAAGAAACTCAAGATGCTGATTGAAGAACAGAGTCAAGAGAAGTAAAAAATTCAAAACGTAAACAGAGAAACACAACCAAATGTCTCAGATCCAGAGTGTTTATCTAATTTTTGTGCTTGTGTTTGTGGCAGGTTCTCCTGGGAGCAGGAAATAGCTGACTTGAGGGTGGAAATGGAGACGCTGTGCAGACAGGCAGAGCAAGCCAGTCAGACCGTTCTTCAGGATGAGGTAAATCCTGCACCTCCACAGCACGTCTTCTAGAACAACTGGTTTGGCCATGGGACCCACATTTTCCCATGGTCATTAAGTTGCAACTCAACAATCAAATTTATTTCACAAAACTCTGTGACAGACACACAAGTACAGTCCCAAACATACACACTTAACATACACATGAATTGTACAAATATGACTAATACCGATAAATAAATAGGCCTATAAGGTATAAGGCTATTAAATAGCAGTTCTGTCCCTGAATCGAGACAACATGTTTTTCTCAGGAACGATGGGTCGCGACCCACAAGTTGAGAAACACTGTTCTAGAAAACTCAGATAGTGTAGTGAATCATGTATATTATGGTCTGACTCTGTATTTGTTCATGTGTCTGTGTGAGCAGATAGCTGCACTTGAGATGCAGAAAGAGCTTGCGCTTTCTCAAGTGGAGGACTGGATTGCAGATGCTGAAAAATATCTTAATTTTCTCAGGTACTGTTTGTGAATTAATGTGTTGACAGGTATGTAAATACAGTCAGCATGCTTAAAGGTGATATGATTTCTTTGTTTTTTTTTTTTGCTTAATCTGGACAGATTAAATCCTTCGCAGCAGCACCTTCACCAGCAGCAGAAATGGGAGCACAATGTGGCAATGGTCCGCGGGAGCTTGGTAGGATTAAAGGTGAGGGGAGGGGCTGATACCAGTGTATTACAGGTGAACAGGGTTTGCAGCTTCTCTCACTTTTTCTCTTTCGGTTTTTCTTTCACAGAATAAGTTTAATGAAAACCATCAACTTCTGCAGAGAGGTGAACCGTTGGACAGTTTGCCCTCAGTCCCACTCCCATTACTTCCAGCAGTGCCTACAGTGAGTGTCACTTTATTCATATATGGCCTACTGTTCAAACGTTTGGGGTCTGTAAGACTTTCAGTTTCTGTCTCACGTGATTCTTCAGAAGTCATTCTAATTTGCTGATTTGTTATTTAAGAAACCGTTCTTATTTTCATCAATGTTGAAAACAGTTGTTAAATGCATTTTCCCCCCTGGAGTCTTTGATCAATTGAAAGTTCAAAGGAACAGCATTTATTTGAAATAGATATCCGTTGTAACGTTGAATCTCATTAATCTTATAACCTTTTATAAATGTCTTTACTGTCACTTTTGATCAAACTAATGCACCCTTGATGAATAGAAGTATTAGTTTCTTACAACAAATCTTACTTAATTGAAACTTTGGTAACACTTTACATTAAGGTTCATTAGTTAACATTAGTTATCATGAACTAATAATGAACTGCACTTATACAGCATTTATTAATCTTTGTTAATGTAAACAGTGTTTATGTTAATGTTAATTTCGACATTTACTTATACATTATAAAAATCTTGTTAACAGTTAATGCACTTTTGAACTAACATGAACAAACACTAAAAAAACTTTAATGAAGATTAGTAAATACAGTAACAAATGTATTGCTCATGGTTAGTTCATGTTAGTTAATACATTAAAGGTGCCAATGAACGTTTTTTTACAAGATGTAATATAAGTCTAAGGTGTTCCCTGAATGTGTCTGTGAAGTTTCAGTTCAAAATACCCCATAGATTTTTTTTTATTAATTTTTTTAACTGCCTATTTTGGGGCATCATTAAATATGAGCCGATTTATGCTGTGTGGCCCTTTAATTCCTGTGCTCTCCGCCCATGGAGCTCGTGCTTGCCTTAAACAGTGCCTAAACAAAGTTTACACAGCTAATATAACCCTCAAATGGATCTTTACAAAGTGTTTGTCATGCATGCGTCGGATTATGTGAGTATTGTATACTGTTATATTGTTTACATTTGATTCTGAATGAATTTGAGGCTATGCTCCGTGGTTAACGCCTAATGCTACACTGTTGGAGATTTATAAAGAATGAAGTTATGTTTATGAATTATACAGACTGCAAGTGTTTAAAAATGAAAATAGTGACGGCTCTTGTCTCCGTGAATACAGTAATAAACGATGGTAACTTTAACCACATTTAACAGTACATTAGCAACATGCTAACGAAACATTTAAAAAAAAGATATTTTACAAATATCACTAAAAATATCATGATATCATGGATCATATCAGTTATTATTGCTCCATCTGCCATTTTTTGCTATTGTCCTTGCTTGCTTACCTTGTCTGTGCACAGATCCAGACGTTAATACTGGCTGCCCTTGTCTAATGCCTTTCATAATGTTGGGAACATGGGCTGGCATATGCAAATATTGGGACGTACACCCCGACTGTTACTTAACAGTCGGTGTTATGTTGAGATTCTTTTAAACAAATGAGATTTATATAAGAAGGAGGAAACAATGGAGTTTGAGACTCACTGTATATTTCCATGTACTGAACACTTGTTATTTTACTATGCCAAGATAAATTCAATTTTTCGTTCGAGGGCACCTTTAACTAATGTTTAACTAATGAACCTTAGTATTACCGAAACTTTTTAAACAGTGTTACTGTTTTATGGCATATACTGTGCTATTGTAGAATTTATAAAGTGGCTGTTTTACCACGGCTCGATTTGTATGTATATATCTTTTGGTTTGCATCAGGCAAAGTCCTAATTAAAAGTGTTTTTTTTTTATTTGTAAATATCACTAGTTTATTTAAAAAGCATTTCTGCAGTATTTTGTAATGTATAACATACCAACTACCTCTAATATGGGGACGCATCATCTTTTATAAACTTCATGTTCTCTAGAGTTGCTGCTCAAGACGAATACTGAGTTTAATTGTATTATAATTATATTGCATAGTTTAAATCTGATGTAAATAATGTATATTTTTGTGTGTGTCATTTTCTTTTATCCTTGGCTTTCCGAAGTTGGAGATGATAATCAGTCCACTTCAGAATCCTGCTTCTCATCCCATTTTCAACAGTGGTTCTTCAACTACCACAAATTCTCCTCCCATAGTTCATTCCCAATTCCACCCCTCAGTCACACCACCAAAAAGAGCCACACCGCCAATTTCAGCCCCGTCTCCTCAAAACACACCATATGTACCCATCAGTATAGGCCCACAATCTGCACACCTCACAAACATGTATCCCCCTATGACAACTCATGCACCTGCCCCTCAAATACCCATGCAAACTATCTGCCGGCCTCAAACGTCATCCCATACTCCCGTCACGCCAGCCCCACATATCCTTCCACCGACACACGTAGGTGTTCCAGGTGTATCCCTTGCACCCTCAGTTGCTCACGGAGCCAGTTTTCATCCCCAAGCTGCAGTGCGCCTTCCCCAAACGTTCATGCAAACCGCGTCTACACGTAACTCCTCTCCCCAGCCCTTCCCCTCCAATTCTGCACCGGCAGGCAAACTGGATAAGCTTCTAGAGAGACTGGGCTCACATTTCCCACAATGCACAAGGTATTGAGATTATACACTGTTATATGATAAGCTTGGTTATTTCCCAGTACATTTTTAGCAGCCAATATAATTTTGTTTTTTTTATTTTGATTATTGTCAAAGAGTAAAGATTGCTTTCTGAAAGTGACCTCTCTGTTTCTGTCTGTTAGAGATCAGTTAACACGTGTTCTACAGCAAATCAAGAGTGAGCGTGGTACTATGGCTGGCATGTCGATGGATGATGTTACTCAGCAGGTTGCGCAGAGACTTGCGCAGAACCAAAGACCGGTGCGATGGCACACTCCTCTCACTCTTCCTCATTTTGTGTTTGTTGTTACTTTCCTTCTGTGCATTGCTTTATATAATTTTGAACTTTATCACTGTCATTTTAGCCACCAGGACCTATAGCACCTCCGTCTGGAGCTAGAGCCTTTCCTGCTTCAGTCGGTCCGATCCAGCGTCCCGTAGCCCAGTCACCGCATCCCATGCGGCCTCATTTCCGTCCCCCGGTCGCTCAGGTTTTCCACACAAGACCCCCGCAGGTAGAATTCAGCTTTAAACCCCTTTCCTTAAATCACATTTAACAAAATACTCTGGACTATAGGGTAGAGTGGGGTAAGCTGTGCCATATTTTACTCAAGTAGTCCTTTTAGTAAGGAGGAATGATACAAAGGTTAAACTAATATACCTAATTCAGGATGTCTGCTATCAGATAAAATAAGGAAGCAGAGTCATAAAAATAAGACTTGTTAAGAACAAATTGCCCTATGTTACAAGAGGATGTTTTCGCATTTCAAATAAAAGTATTGACAATAAATATTACTACTCTATTTTACAGTACAGTTTACGGCATATTATTTCCTAAAATATATATATAAACCAGCCAGGATTCATATAATTTGAATTTATTGAATAACATTTTTGTTTTTAGAACCATATTAACAAATCCCTTTTCTCTGTCAGTCCTCTATGCGGAAATTTTGTTTGATGTGTCAAAATCCTGTGGATACTGGAAGCCAGTACAACACAAACTGCTCCCATACAATGCACAGAGAAGTGAGTGTGTAACGTTCACAAAATATACATTTAGGCAAATTATTTTTGCTTTGTTTTCTAATAACTGTTGTTTTTTTTCTTTTTCTTTAGTGTGTCAGCGTTTGGCTCAAGACCAGTAAGAATAACTCCTGTCCTTTCTGCCCATCTAAATGAGGACTGAGAACACTCTGAGCTTTTACCTGCAAAATTGAGTGGAATGATTATTTTAATAGTTATAAGTCACTTGTGAATTTTTTATAATTCCATACATAATTCTATAATAACTATCTGGTTAATGTTATAAAATAAATTTGATCCATTACTGGTCAGAGTTTATTATTATTATTATTATTATTAAGGACAGTATGTTATTACACTAATGTGTTACTTTGCTGATCGGTGGAAATCCTTCTAATATGAATTGTGCTTTTTTCAGTATTCCGTTTTATTCCAAAGATTTTCAAATTTACCCTGAAGTATAATTCTATTATGTAAGCTTTTCTAAAGGTCATGTAACATACACAACAACTCCAAATTATAAAATGTTTCTTTCACTTCAACTTTTCCAAGTGTTACAAAATTACTTAACTGGAAAATGTTGCTATTATATATTTCTGTATTTTATTAAATTAAGGATCAACAGAGGCCTTTATGTAGAGAGTTTTATACATTAAACATAAATTGATTAACGTCTTTGTTTTGAGCGTTATCACTGGTAGTCTGTCTTTTAAAAAAAGATTTATTACTAAGATATAAAATAAATTATAATATTGTTCAAAAATGAAAACTGTAATGTGATCGTATACCATGTTGTTTCAGAAGGGAAGAAAATACTGACTCAAAGAAATAATTTTTATGCATTTTATTTGTTTGCATTGTTTTAACTTGAACATAATAAACATTCATCACACAACCCTTGCACCTACAATCCTTACATCACCAAACACAAGAAAATCTGTTCTTTGCTGTTGTCTGAGGATCAGAATGTGCAAAGTCCTTGTGCATTTTTATGCCTGGATGGCCTTGGAGATGGTGTCATACACCTGTGCAAACGTGGCCTTCACATTCTCCATGTAGGGCTCCATGCGGGCCTGGAGGTCCTGGGTGTGTGGGGTGATCTTCTCCTTGGCGTCCTCGACAGCCTTCACCAGCTGTTCCTTGTATTCCTCAGCATAGGGGGCGGCCATGGTCCTCAGCTCCTCCAGACGCTCGGTCAGCTTAGTGCGCACAACCTCGATCATGGGCCCGAGCTTGGACTTGGTCTCCTCAACGTTGCTGTCAAACATCTGCTTCATTTCATCCAACAGCGGCTGCAGCTTGGCACGCATCTGCTCGGCATTTTCACGGTTCAGGGTGGCGTACTCCTGGTAGAGGGGCTCCAGCTTCTCACGGTACTCGTCAAAGTGCTTCTGCAGCACCTGGTGCAGCTCAGCACGGTGGGGCTCCAGCTTGGAACGGATGTCTTCAATGTCGGTCATGACGCGCTCGCGCAGCTGCTTGGTGTTGTCAAGGAACTGGTTGGAGAAGTTCTCGGCGTAGGGGGTCAGAGTCTCGGAGGTGGACTGAGCATATTCCTGAAGCTTAGTCAGGCTCTCTGAAAGTTGCACCCTGAAGAAAACGGAACATAAATTTAGAAAACTCAAACACAAACCGCTTCAGTTAAAGCTGGAGGAGAAAGCCTGGAATCGTAGATCTCACTGTGCTCATTTATTAAGGCCTGCGGAGAACTGGCCTCCTGACTAAACCTGGTTTCTTCTACTGTCACCTGATGAAGCTTTGATTCGTTGGGTTCTTGCCACTGCCATCTTTCTAGAACTGTCTGTGGCTGAATTTAACTTGTTTCATAATGGATGAGCTTTGCAGCATTTACACAGTTATTGAACTGAATTGAAATCCTTGAATTGAAATTGAACCTTACAGCTGAAATTAAATTGGTTTTATAATGAATGAATTTTACAACATTATCTCTTATTTTTCTGAGTGTGTCAAGCTGCTTGGAAAACATTCTTTATTTTATAAAGTCTTGATTTGAAATGATGAGATACAGAAGACACGATAATGTATTTCAAGAATGATTGAACTGAGAAGGGACAAAAAGGCATTTGGGAGAAGTAAAAAAAACATGAACAGAAGATTAAGACATGAAAGAGCAAAGGACAAAAGAGTGAGAGACATGAAAAGTAGAGGTCATCACGATCAGGTGTGCCTTACTTGTATTGCTCATAGTCGGTTCCATCCAAATTGTCAAGAGCCTTCTGAGCCTGCTCCTTGACCTGGGTCAGGTACACCAAGGCTGCTGACTTGTAGTGCTCCAGCTGGGAGGGAGCATCAGCCTGCAGGAAACGGGCCTGGGAACCTAAGGAGACATACAAAAAAAGCTTCAAAAACCAAAGACTATTTCAAGCTCTTTAATTTATGTGAAAAAACGTATACATTGTCAAATTGTTGCTGTAAAAACCGAAGCATTTACAAAATCATCAAATTTTTAAGTGGTTGAACTTTGAGTAAAGGTAAAATACTAAAGAAAAATTAGATGACAAAGTGAAATGTGAAGCAAGGCATGTTACTTACCCACAGCCAAGAGGAGAGTCAGTGCAAGAGCCACAAATTTCATGGTTGAGCCCTGAAAAAGAATACAGCTATTATACCATCAAAGGACTTTTGAACATGGTCTATACAATATATATATATATATAATGTAGAAGAGCAACATTGAAATATTGTGTTTAACTGTGTCTATGCTTATATCTATGTTCTCTTTGTTTCTATCTTTACTCCTGCCCTCTACGTTCTGAATTGTCTTGATCCAATCCTCTTCTCCTGCTGGTTTGAGCTCTTACCTGAGTGGTGCTGCTCTGAATGTTCGAGGACGGACAGCAGAGGCAAAGGTCTTATATAGGGCAGGAACAGTGCATGTGGAGTTGGAACCCTGTCCTCTTACACATCAGCGGTTCAAAGGGTAGGTGCAATAATGCCTTTAAGATATCTGTAGACTTGTCAATGCACTGTCAGTCTCACAAAACACAAATTACATGTAAAATATTCCATGATAGTATTTCTGTCAGATAAAATCTTTTAAGTCATTTTTCAGTTATTGATTTTAGTTACATTTGATAAACCACTGTGAATCAAAATGCAGATGTTTAATTGCATCTAAACAATGATTCTGAGGACAAATATTTAATTTTTTTCCCCTAATACACTTCAGCATTGGGGCTGGAAACTCTGAATTTACTAATGCCAATTAAAGTGATAAAATTCTGCAATTACAGAAAGTTATAGCAACATTTTTTGATTATTTTTGATGCTTTGTAGCTAGTTACAGAGCAATCAGGCATGTATTAGTTTGTGATTAAGCAGTTTGTTTTTGTACTCAGTGAATTCATGTGATTACATGTCAGTGTCATAACAGATTTGGCAACGTGTAGCAAACCTTGATCTCCACCTCCTTCTGCTACAAATCAAATTTTATCAACTGCCAACCAAACAAAGACATCAGCAGGCAGGGGTCATTGATCAATCAGTTATCTTTGTCCCCTTGATTTACTCAACTGTTCACATTCTTGAGTAAAATTACCATGATTAGCTTATTATAAGTGGGATTTTGACTGAAAACCAAAAACATTTCAGTTTAGTATTAATAAATGAACCATAATGCTGATTTAATTACAGAAATGAAATGATGTGTAAAACATTGTTCACTAAAATTGATTTTATTGGATATATGTCCTAAAACCTTGACTACTCTTCCTTCACTACAAAATTTAAGTGCTCGACATTTTAAATAAGAAATTATTCATATAATAAATAAATAAATAAATATATATATATATATATATATATATATATATATATATATATATATATATATATATATATATATATATATATATATATATAAACCTTTAATATTATACTGATAATTTAAAACCAAATTTTTATTTCATTTTATTTAAAAAAAGAAAAATGGCCAAAATACACAAGTGTACATCTTTGATGCCCTCTCTTTATGATCAACTCAATTTGACTTTTTTTTTTTTTTTTTTTGTACTTTGAAACAGACTTTACCACCTCATCTGTATATGGGCAAGCAAAAAGGGTCAAAAAGTAGGTTCTGAACACTATATGCTAACATGCAGAGGACGGGGTTATCTGAATAGCTGAAGTCTGTATCATCAGAAGAGAGCTCCATCTGAGCTTGTGTCATCATCAGCAGTATCTTATCACTGTGTCTGTCAGTTCATGCAACTTGTATGAATCCATATCAGAACCCCTATATAGATATATTTCAAGCAGAGCATGTCATTGCTCTGTAGAAACTTGTGAACTGATTTCCAGAGTTACATCTCATTAACCCATTTTTTTCTCATTTTGCAGACTTTACATTTATTATTTTATTTATCCTTATTTGGATGAGAGCAAAATATTATGAACATTATTACATGATTCTGCAGTAGGTTATTTTCACAGGTTGGTGCGTTATGTCTCCCTCTACAGGTTGAATGTCTATTTTTTGCATATACTGGAGCAGATTCGAAGTACATAATTAACTATCATGAATGGTATCGAACTGTATTTGCCTCCAGCATGAGACATGGTCCTCCAGTGTCTTTTCTTGTTATACAATGCGCTATGATCTAACATTCTTTTATTTGAGAAAGCTCGATCATTGAATAGTTAATCTGAATTAGAGCTTGGGTTAAATGCAGATTAATAGGATTAGTTTGAAAGAATTATGCTAGCATTGTGTACAAATGCTGTAAAAAGAAAGAAACAAGCATGACATATAGACGGCACATGAAAGAAAGTGTACACACGAGCTTAGATTCCTGCTAATTTATTGGAATCCTTGCATCTGAAGCATGTGGCAGCTGTGCCGCAGTAATAGTGCTCGCTTTGCGGACCATACAAATACTTATAGATCTCTTACACTCAAACACAAAATCAATCACATACACCAGCACCAGCTACATAAGCACTTGCACAGAGTACATTAATACTAACAGATAATATTTATATATATATATATATATATATACACAGTACACACACACAAATTATCACTTCTTCTTGCCCATACTTACTCATACTCAACCCTTCACATAATATTTTACAGATCTCTTGGACACATACACAAAAACATGGGTGTAACGGAAATTAAAAATAAAAAAATTAACACTGAAAACCTTATGGTTGTGCATTAGACGCTTAAGACAAGGAGCAGTCTCACAAACACACACACACAAGGAACGATTTGGTTTGACCACTCCATTCTTAATGTAATATATCATATTTGTGTTATTGGGAATATGAAAGGGCAAATGAGAAAGAGGAATTTTCAGATGCTTCTGTGCCAACAAAAAAACCTTGGGAATGGGAATAAGACATAAGCAGATATTTCAAAGGCATGATTTCTCTTGTGTGAACTGAATCATCGTAACACCGCAGTGAGCGTGACCGAGTGCATGTATGAAGGCACGGAGAAGCTGGCAGAGTAAGTGCTACTATTAAAGGTTGTTCAGACTGTGACAATGGGATTTTGAAGAGATTCTGGTCCCACAGCAAAGCAACATTCCCTAAGAAAATCTATTTGTCACAAATATTTCTTATATATTCTTCATTCTCTTACTGTTGTCTATTATGCATCTTAGATACAAATACACAGTTTATACTTTATATAAAATTGGCCACTGTCTTACACCCCCTTGTTTGCTGTTCTTTTTGCACTGTTCTTTTCAATGTTTTGTTAAATTAAGTATTTTTAGTACATTTTCAATATCCAACATTTCTTAACCCTGCCTCTCCAGTGATTGACCAATGTGGTGCCATTCTTAAACCAGTGAGGCCCGCCTTTCCTGAGGCGTTTCCTCCAACAGTTGAAGCAGCAGGTCATGAAGAGACGTCGATATGGTCCTGTACGCACTAGCGGTCAGATGAAGGAAGTCGAACATGTCTCGAGAGGAAATAGTCCCATCTGAGTGGACAAAACTACCTCCCACATCAAGTAACTGAACTGGGCCGAGTCGAGGAAGAGAGGCACGGAGTAAATTGTTCACCGATGCATTTTTCTCTCTCAGCGGGTTAGGAAACTCTCCCCTTGGCAACAGGCCCTGAATGACAGGAATAATGACTGATCAGCTTTGACAAATGAAATGAGACTGAACTTCTGAGAGTTGATACTCTGTATGCACATTAATTACAACACTACAAATCTCATATATACAGTGGTGTGAAAAAGTGCTTTTTTTTTTTTTGCATGTTTGTCACACTTTAATGTGACAAAGATAACACAGGTAAACACAACATGCAGTTTTAAATGAAGGTTTTTATTATGAAGGGAAAACAAAATCCAAACTGACATGGCCCTGTGTGAAAAAGTGCTTGCCCCCTAAACCTAATAACTGGTTGAGCCACCCTCAGCAGCAACAACTGCAATCAAGTGTTTGTGATAACTTGCATTGAGTCTGTTACAGCACTGTGGAGGAATTTTCGCACACTCATCTTTGCAGAATTGTTGTAAATCAGCCACATTGGACGGTTTGAGCATGAACCGCCTTTTTAAGGTCATGCCACAGCTTCTCAATGGGACTGAGGTCAGGACTTTGACTAGGCCACTCCAAAGTCTTCATTTTGTTTTTCTTCAGCCATTCAGAGGTTGACTTGCTGGTGTGTTTTGAATCATTGTCCTGCTGCAGAACCCAAGTTCGCTTCAGCTTGAAGTCACGAACAGATGGCCGGACATTATCCTTCAGGATTTTTTTGGTAGACAGCAGAATTCATGGTTCCATTTATCACAGATCCAGGTCCTGAAGCAGCAAAACAGCCCCAGACCATCACACTACCACCACCATATTTTACTGTTGGGATGATGTTCTAAGCACTTTTTCACACAGGGCCATGTGGGTTTGGATTTTGTGTTCCCTTCATTTAAAAACTGCATGTTGTGTTTACTTGTGTTATCTTTGATTCATATTTAAATTTGTTTGATGATCTGAAACATTAAAGTGTGACAAACATGCAAAAAAAAAAAAAAAAATCAGGAAGAGGGCAAGCACTTTTTCACACCACTGTAGACAGTGATTAGGTAACTCACCAATACAATAATTTTGGACTTGGTGAGGCGAGACAGAAGTAATTGTGCAATGGCCAGTATTCCTCCTGCAACTTGATCAGCAGTGTGCTCATGATTATTGGTTCCTACCCATAAAACCACCACCTGTGGACACAGTTGAAATTGGTGAACGCACATTTCGCTTTTATGGTAAATATTGTTAAAATTATTTCCAACAAACCAAACTCTTCCTCACCTTGGGTCTGATGTTCTCCAGTTCTCCATTCTGTAGTCTCCACAGCACATTAGAGGTTGTGTCTCCACCAATCCCAAAGTTCAGAGCATGGAGAGGTGAGAAGAGTTCCCTCCACACCTGAGACCAGCAACGATTGCAAACCAAATGTAACAAAGGTAAACCAAAATATGAACATTTACTTAAAAACCTTTAAATGCTTATTATTATTAATTAATACCATACAATAACCTGCAACAGACACAAAACATATCAGGTGTACAATAAAGTGTGCAAGCATCCCTTTAAATGGATAGTTCACCCCAAAATGAAAATGTTGTCATCATTTCCTCACTGTCAAGTGGTTCCAAATCTGTATGAGTTTCTTTCTTCCGTTTCTTCTATTTAAAAAAAATGTTGGTAATCAGACAGTTGATGTCTCTCATTGACTTCCATAGTATTTTTTTTTCCTACTATGGAAGTCAATGAGATACATCAACTGTCTGATTACCAACATTCTTTAAAATATCTTCTTTTGTGTTCAACAGAAGAAACACACACATACAGATTTGGAACTACTTGAGGGTGAGTAAGTAATGACAAAATGTTTATTTTTGGGTGAACTATCCCTTTAAGTGTCTATCCCCAATACTATCCCTTTTAGTATAGTATTGTAATACAATACTATTGCACATATAAAAACCAATAAAAAAACGAACATGACATACAAGTTTAAATAATTTTCTTAGCAGCTCAAAGACTACTGTAGTTACCGTATGTAACATACATGCATGCATACAGTGGGCTCCACAAATATTGGTACTCTTGGTAATTGAGCAAAACTGTTTGTAAAAATTTTGTCTTGCCATTTTGTTTTGCCATCTGATTGTTTTTGCCATTTATCCTCTTAGTCTTTCGTTCAAAATATTCACAAAAATCTAACCTTTAATTAAAGTCAAATTACGTTTTACATAGTAAAAAAAAATTATTTTCAACTTTATATTTTGTGTAGTTCAAGATTTTTGTGAATATTCTGAATTAAAGACAAAGAGGAGAAATGTCAAAAACAAATTCACAGTTTTGCTCATACTTACAATATTTGTGGAGCCCATTGTAGGTTTCCCACATGACTGTTGTTCAATTACACAGCGTTGCAACAGTCATTATCCAAAAACATCTGACCACTGAATGTCAAGAATGAAAGTCCAATCAGAATGAAATATATACAATTAAAAATTTAAATTATACTTGAATTTCTATGACTGGCTATAAAAACATGTAAGATTTCATATAGTGCTTACAAATATTTATAAAAAAACACACTAGTTTATATTAATATTTAAGTTCATAATATAAATATAAAAAGTTATTATATTTCAGCTTGCAAACCAGTTTAATATTTTTAATTACTTAATACCAGTTTTACATGTTTAGTTCACTTCAACATTTTGCACACACTTCTGGGGCCGTATTCACAAAACATTTTATCTTACCACTAAGAGTTCTCCTAAATAGCAGTAAAAGTTCTTAGCTAAGAGTTTTCTCTTAAAACCCATTCACAAAGCTGCTGAGACAAACTTTTACTAAGGAATAGAAGTCTTAAGCTAAGAGTAAGGGCGGGGTTGACCTTGTTGCTATGGAGTAAACACACAGTGATTGGCTGATGGAGGAGTCAGCAATTTAATCATATAAATATTGTAGAATGAGGTGTCATGTTTCCACATTAAAATAAAGGTTTTAAAATACAAATGTTGCCCTATTCAAAAAAATATTTTTTAATAAAAATGTTGCCATATTGTTGCCATAAAGGTTTTAAAATGTAGGCTAAGTGTCACTAATTAAACTAGTATACAGTTAATTGTGGACCGCCTCTTGGATGTCTGCATCTCAACAGAATGCAGAATTCAAACGACAAATTATGTTTTATAAACAAAGTTTGGGAAAAACACATTCAAATGGTCTATCTAATCAGCTCTAGATACACAGATGAGAGCCGACTCGCCTATAGTTACTTCGACAGTTTTCTGTCGAACCCCGCTCCTCACTCTCAGCTGGGAGAACTTTGGGTTTGGGCTAAATTTCAAGCTCGGAGCCCTCGATCCCCTTGGACAGCACACCAAATACGCTTATTATATATCGATTTTTTATCTATTCAATCATTTGTAAGTGTGAACTCATGAAAACCATTGCCACAGGTAATCAGACAATATTTATTTATTTATTAAAGATTTATTTTTGGCGTCTCATCGTAGATTCAAATCTATAAATCAAAATGTATTGCATTTATGAAGAAAAGGTTCAGCACCCAAGGCTCTATTGCTATTCCCTCAATGGTGTACAGTGTATTTGGGTGGATTAGGACTGTTTGTGATTTGGTCTTAGTGATTTAGGAGTCCTCTTGACTACTCCTAACGTTTCACAGAATTAGGAGCTTAGTTTTAGCGCTAAAATACTTTGTGAAATACTCTTAGCAAAAATTTAGGACTCCTAAAATTAGGACTGACACGCCCATTATTGATGTGGGAGTTTCTCCTAAATCGTCAAGTTAGGAGCTACTTTTAGCCTTAAGATGTTTTGTGAATATGGCCCCTGTTCTCTAGCACTGCACTACTTTTTAAACTGTATTTGAAATAACATCCACTCAATCATAACAAATACTAAATTAATTCTGTTAACTCTTTTACATAGCAGAGTAAGGCCTTAATAACACTAGACAAATATCTTCAAAATGTGAAAAAGATTAGTATGCGAGCAGTAATAGTATTTCTTGGATTCATTGCTTCTGCTATTCTGATTTGTATTTGGATAGAAAAAGTGTCTTCTTAATAGTAACCAAATAGTTCTCCTTTTTATGGTTTGACTGAATTAACGAGTTCACAATCACCTCATACTGTTGCATAAGCTGCACCATTGAGTCCCCCACAAACAGAACATCGGGCTCCGCATCCTTGCACTCCTGCACAAACCGGTTGTGCTACAACAACACAGAACAAATCCAAGCATGTTACACAAATCCTTAAATCAGACTGAGGTGTTTTGAAAGAGGAAATGATTCTGCACAGCTCAGATGTTACAAGTATGCACAATCGCTACAATCTTTCACAATTGAGCACACCTGTGACATCCAGCGTCCGTCTCCCTGCACGTCGATCACGGGCGCAGGTTCAGCGGCGGGATTCTCCTCAGCGCTCATTCTCTACAACACAAACACAGGTGGTACAAAACAACAATACTAATGAGCTGCCGTGCTGACGTAATGGAAATGAATGGCAATCGTTGACTGAGTCCAAATTTCGTAACTGTAAAATACAGCTGTCAATAATATTCACTCCGAGCAAAATACAGAGATTGAAAGAGTAGTTTCGCGCATCAAAACGCTAGTAACGCCGCACAAAGAGCGCGTGTTTTGCTTTTAGTTCTGAGGATGATGAGAAGGATGATGATGGACCCGGATGAAGCCAACACACAGCAGAGGGTGTGCGGTAAAGATTAACGCTTCGCATATGTGCTTTAATGACTGCTACTGACAGGGATGATTCAAGTAATGTTTAGCTAATGGTATAACGAGGAAGAATGAATCAACAGCCGGGAAAAAAGGAAAACACATTCCCGGGTGCATCACGCACGCACACACACACACGCCCGTCTCTATGCACGCCTCCTCTTGACTAACCTGGCTACAGTGTTTGCAAATCCCGTCTGCAGTGAGTGAGCTGCGGGCGTGTGCAGCAGGGCAGGGCTCCCTCAATCACGTACAGCAGCACCGCAATCGACTGACTGACTGTCCGGGGAAGATGCAGACGAATGTTTCTGCAGCCGCGCACCTCGACTATGCTTTTTTCCAGCTCTACCTTTGAAAACAATGCAACCTTAACTGGCTTAGTCCACACAATAATATGTTTAATGTTTTAATTATGTGGGTATATAGCGCGTGGTCTTTTAAAGAAATCACAGTAAATGTTTGGGTTATGTAAACCGAATAGCATCCAACCAACCGCCTTCCCACTTCCCTGCGCAACCGCCCTCGCACTTTCTGGAAGCCTCACTTCCGCCTACAGCCATCGTCACACACTTCCCATTCAACGCTGTCCCGCCTCATGAAGGCAAAATATAGGCGAGATATGTGACTGAAATATCCGTTATAATATCACAAAAGCAAGAGTAGGGTTGCCAACTTCAGGAAAATTAAGGACAGTGTTGGTTTGTATAGTAAAACAAGGGACGGTGTAAATTCAAAATATCTTTATCACACTGTCATGTCTGTGTTTTGCTAGAATTCAGTGCTAAAATGGATACAATTGTATTGATTAACTTATTAATGTAGCCTAATTTCATTCTAAAAAAGAATTTTAATTTAATGTTGTTCTTTTAAGTGCATGTTGTAAGTTTTATTTTTAAAGTAGCATTTTAGCTTTTTAACAAACTCAATTGCCATTGTAATGTGCAAATAAACAAAAAGGCTTTGATAAATCAAATTTTATAAACAGAGTAACTGATTAAATGTATACATTTACTTGTGTGTGTTACTTTATAACGCTACTATTATAACTGATATTTTATACATTTTATGTAAGCAGTGTGTTATAAAAACCTCATTGATTTACATTACAAGCTGAGAATTTAATTTTATTTTGTGACCATATAAATAAAAAACATCTGCACCAAACACAACCGCTGCCATCTGTCAGTCAAATAATAGCAGTGGATGGGAACTTCTACTCTAACAGTAAATAAACTTGCTTAGACAAATCCAAATTAAACCCTGCGGCTCGTGACGACACATTGATGTCCTAAGACACGAAACAATCGGTTTGTGTGAGAAACCAAACAGTATTTATATCATTTTTTACCTCTAATACACCACTATGTCCAACTCCGTTCAGCTTCCGGTTAGTGAGGTCAAAAAACGCATTCTGATGACGGAAGTGATGTCTCGCCCATATACTTCAATGAGCGCGAGACATCACTTCCGTTGTCAGAGCGCGATCAGACCTCGCTAACCGGACGCTGAACGGAGTTGGACATAGTGGTGTATTAGAGGTAAAAAATTATATAAATACTGTTTGGTTTCTCACACAAACCGATCGTTTCATGTCTTAGGACATCAATGTGTCGTCACGAGCCACAGGGTTTAATTTGGATTTGTCTATGGAAGTTTTTTCGACTCTTATTGTTCAAGTTCCCAATCACTCCTATTATTTGACTGACAGACGGCAGCGGTTGCAGTTAAAAATCATAATTTGCGTTCGACTGAAGAAAAAAAGTCACCTACATCTTGGAGGCCCTGGTGGTAAGCAGATAAACATCAAATTTTCATTTTTGGGTGAACTATCCCTTTAAATATAAATTTGCATAGTGCAAAACATTTGACTAGACATATTGAACTCTTGACATCACACAAAGAACACAAACTTGTAGCCGCAGGTTTGTATGAAGCATTGAGAGAGAGTCGAGTAGGTTTATTTTCACATTTTGAATATATTTGTCTAGTGTGATTAAGGCCTTACTCTGCCATGTAAAGGAGTTAACAGAATTAATTTAGTATTTGTTATGATTGTGTGGATGTTATTGCAAATAAAATTTTAAAAATGGTAAAACTTTCTTTGCACGAGAAAATGCCTTATCTATTTATATTATTCAAAATTACACGATGAAAAGCCTTGTATGTGCCTAAATAATTGAAGTAGCCTATAATTGTAATAATGGCGTCACTTGAACGAGAAGGCTGAAGCTGCACTGCACTCAATATTGCACAAGATGGCAGCAGAGTCGATACACTAGGCTTAATGTGACACCTGATTTTAGTATACTTTCTGTGACTGCACATTTTTCAGGAGTATCACAAGTAGGGTAAAGACGAAATATCTTGTTAAATTCTCGATTAAGTAATTGCACATGACCTACAACTGTATGTAACATTTGTCATAGCGCAAGAGAAAGACAACTGAAACGAAAATCCAAATACCAGTAGAAAACAAAACTGTGTTTCGACATGCAATGACATGCAGTGCCTACAAAAAAGAGGGCAAGTTACTGTACTTATGAGAAACTGTGTGCACTGACTGTCTCACAGGTTTTGTTGACACCTTTTAAATGAGAAAACTCCTCCTCTTTTCACTCACGGATTTTAAGTGCAAACAGTCCAGTGAGCGGTTTAACATGGCCGCTGTGCTCAGGAGTTCCGAAGTTCAACCAATACTTATATATTGAGTGTATACAAGCTGTTTTAGATATATAGTTAACAGTACATTACTATCAAATATAGGAGCTCTGGTAGCTTCTCTACAACTGTTCTTATGAGCCGAATCTGGATTTACCTGTTTTGTGCGCTGTGCGCTCTGGTCTTGTCAGGTGAGTTTCTTACTTCCTGGATCCACCTTTAGTTTTGGGACTAAATATAATATGTTTGATTAACTTGGTGTGATTTAATATTTAACAAGTTATTATTTGTGGTGTTAGACTCTCTGCCTGCTTCTTTTGTCAATTTGAAACTACTGTGGTAAATTTATAGCCTACTTTAGGCAGTCTCAGAGTTACCTAAACCAGTTGGATCTTTAACAGGCAGGTATATGGTTTAACAACGACTAATTTTTAGTGTTTCTGCGGCACTTATCACAAGCTTACCAGATTTACACTGTGCTGTCGATGATAAAATAAGATTATACGAGATTAGATTGATCCTTAGGGAGTTAATGCAGGCATTACAGCAGCTTGAAGTGGACAGCAGGTGGAGTAAGATTAACGATATAGTTCAACGACTGGAAGAAATGCAGTTTTTTAATAAGAATGAAATCTAAAATGCAATAGAAAACACAAAATATACTATTCTATATGGTGAAATGTATTTACATATAGCCTACTATATGTACAACTGCAGTGAATACAGGGTGACCTAGTGATTGGATTTAATGGTTGGAATGACTGCAGTCTCAGCTTAAGCAGAGTTAAACACCCTGATCACAGCAGGAGCAGGGAAAGCTTTACCTTAATGCTTTATCAATAGATCAGGGTAGTTAGAGCAGAATATATCCCATGTGACTGAATGATACTGTAGATGCTGATTCATCATTGCCAACATACTGTATAAATAGTTTAGATGGTGAATATTGTTAGCTGGAAAGACTGAAGATCAGCTTTTTGAAAAGTTTATCATTAGATTGAACTGACTCATTTTTTATAAATATGCAATTGTGTGCATATTTGTGTAAATAACATGGTTAATCTGATTATGTACTATTCTAATTAGGGATTGTTCTGATAAGAGAGTTATGACATGAATGTGTCTGCTACGTGCACTCATTGAATATCTGTCTATCTATGAAATAACATTACAGCTTTCTCTTTGGTTGAAGGTGACAGTGAATGTACATTTTAATGGCAAGTTTAGTGTAAGAATGTAAATGTTGTTGGAATTAGCTATTTGTGTGTTAGTGACAGTTATATACTTCTCTTAAAATCATGTTAATCCATGGGTACCAGGTGTATATCGGGTGGAGGGAATGGAGGTGATTACATCTTCAGAGATGGAGGCAGTCAATGGGACAAATGTACGTCTCAAATGTACATTTAAATCTACCCATCCACTTTCCGAAGAAAGAGTCTCTGTATCCTGGAGCTTTCAGCCACTAGGAAAGACAGCAGCAGAATCGGTGAGACTGATTGAGTGTGAAGTTAATCTTTAAAGTGAACCCTTTAAAGGGTTAGTTCACCCAAAAACGAAAATTCTGTCATTTATTACTTACACTCATGCCGTTCCACACCCGTAAAACCTTTGTTAATCTTCGGAACACAAATTAAGATATTTTAGTTGAAATCTGATGGCTCCGTGAGGCCTCCATAGGGAGCAATGACATTTCCTCTCTCAAGATCCATAAAGTTACTAAAAACATATTTAAATCAGTTCATGTGAGTACAGTGGTTCAGTATTAATATTATAAAGCGACAAGAATATTTTTGGTGTGCCAAAAAAAACAAACAAATAACGACTTATATAGTGATGGCCGATTTCAAAACACTGCTTCAGGAAGATTCGGAGTATAAATGAATCAGTGTATCGAATCATGATTCGGATCATGTGTCAAACTGCCAACGGCTGAAATCTTGTGACTTTGGCGCTCCGAACTGCAGATTCGATACACTGATTCATTTGTGCTCCGATGCTTCATGAAGCAGTGTTTTGAAATCGGCCATCACTAAATAAGTCGTTATTTTGTTTTTTTTGGTGCTCCAAAAATATTCTTCATTTGTGTTCCGAACATTAACAAAGGTCTTACGGGTGTGGAACAGCATGAGGGTAAGTAATAAAAGACAGAATTTTCATTTTTGGGTGAACTAACCCTTTAATGCTTGACATATTAAATTATAGTCAGCTTTTTTTATTTTATGATTTAAAAAAATGCAATAGTTTGAGCCTTCACACAAAATCTAAAAAAAAGTTTTGTTGTATAATATGTGATACATCAGGCATTTATTGCTCATAAAGTATAATACAGAAGAATATGGAGCTCACACCTGAGGTGGAAAAAAATACCTCAATTTTATTTGCAAAAACATTGATGCATTTGCTGATATTTATATGGCCAAAAGGAAAGATTAAAGTCTGATAGCTTCTAATGGAAATCAATTAGATTTTTATAGTGTAACAGACTACTTGCATAAATTGTATATAAATATAATTTGTCACTCTATATCTCCCAACAATATGTCTTAGTAAGATGATATTTGAATGCTTAGTTTTATGACAAGCTCTAGTTTTGTGAGGGAAAATTTTTGAGGTGCAACAGGTTTTTCAGCAATGTTTTGATCATCTTAATAATTTAGAGGCCTTTTTTAAAATTTTGCATATCGATTGTGATACAGTAGGCTTTATAGGGTTAATATATCTGAAAATCTTTTTTCATTATTGGGTGAAATAAGGCTGTGTACAGGACTCTTCAGTCCTTGTTCTTTTCAAAAGCCCCCTTTTTTACTTCTGCCCCTTGTCATTTATTCCTCTCTTCACTTTGGTACCCAGGTCCTTACCTGATTTCAGTGGGCCATACACCTTCCTTCTTATTTAACTTTCAACATTTCTCTCTTAGATTTTTCACTACCAGGGAAGTGCATATCCCCCACCAAAAGGCCTGTTTAAGGATCATGCTGTATGGTCTGGTGATGTAATGAAAGGTGACGCATCCATCACACTGCAGGATGTGCAGTTCAGCTTTAATGGTACCTACAGCTGCCAAGTCCGCAATCCACCCGACATCCAGGGCTTTGCAGGCGAGATCAGCCTCAGAGTTGTTCAAAAAGGTGAGAGTAGTTGCTGTGAGACTTGTTTGAAAAATGAGCTTAAAAAATCATTTACTCACCCTTCCAAAACCATATAGCAGTGGAGGTGAAGGTTATATAAGCAGGATGTTGTGTTCTTTCTTTGATCCCAGCAGCTGAAGGACGGAAGTATCTAATCAACCGGGCTAGAATAGCAGATAGACTTCTCTGAGAGTGTTATCATACAGACAACAAGCGTATAAGAGTAACAATAGTGAGTGGTATTCAGTTTGCTGGCCATCCTCTGATAAAGTTTCCCACACTCGCTATTTGAAGAGATTTTCTCATCCTCCTTATTTTTAGTTTCAGTTTCAATGTTCATTATTGGAATACAATTTTGCCAAAGCATCAGTATTTACAAAAAAGCAGTGATTGGAATAATGAATGAATTAAAAAAAGATAGCAGTACTGGTAATAATAATAACAACATTAAAATTTACAATTTAAGGAATGAGTTTTCTTCTTTTCTTCTTATAGTTTCATTCTCTGAAATTGGAATTCTGGCTATAGCTGTGGGTGGATCCATTGGCATCGTTCTCCTCATCCTCATCATCTATATTATTGTGCGGGTATTCCGGAGACAGGACAGTGACATGGATGTTGAGATGGAGGACCACGGATCAAAGGATCAAGTATTGTGAGAGGGAACACCTGACTCTGGCTTTTAGTGAGGAGTGAAACGTAATAATAACATATACCACAGTATTCTCTAACTGTATGAAATAACACAATACCTAGATGTCAGATCTTACTTTTTACTAATGATAATTTTACAGAGACTTTTTAGTAATCATTTACATTATTTTTTTTACATTTTGTTTGTTGACTTTTTTTAATGTATGAAAACAAAAAAAATGAAATTTTTTATACTTAAAGTGAGATCATCTAGCCTTTTATTCTTAAAAATATATGAAATACTAGTTCAAATATGTATATAAAATCTGACTTCATGGACTGTTGCTGCCTATAAGTATGATTGAGAATTTTTTGTCACTCTTCATTCTGTGTTTGTCTGTTGCACTGTTTTATGGCAGTTTGTGCGGTCACACATGTATGTGATGTTCTACATATGCGATCTACATAAGCGCTTTTGTGCATGTGTATGCCTGCATACATGTGTGGATGTGTTTCTGTGTATGAACACATTATATGTGGATCACAAATCTGTGTGGCAAAGAAAACTGTTCATTTAAAAGAGCAATACAAATGTTAAAACCTTTTGCAAAACATCAGTAAAACACTTTGGAAATATGGATGGATCAAAGAGGAACTGCATGAAAAAATGATTGAACATGTTGTACTTGGACCTTGATTGTTCTTTCTACTGCCCATCTCATTGCATGAACCTCAAATCTTCAGGGTTTTGGGATTCTCTGTTCATCAATGCTGCTCATTAATCCATCCTTTAATCCTAGTTTAAAATGAAATACTGTGATCTCTGTTGATCACAATTTTTTTTCTTGTTGGTTTTGTTACATTTTACACAAATGTTTATAGATTTTTTTTTTTTTTTATTGACATTTTAAAAGTAAAAAAAAAAAAAACTTTTTTTGAAAACCAATTGTGGATGTTATTTTCTCTTTGAAATTTTGACGTGTTTTTTTTTTTTTTTTTTACACCTACTGCCAGTCAGGACTTTTGTGAGGCTAAAATTTTAAATGTAGCTTTCCTAGTTTTGGTTGTTTTCAATAAATTTCCAGATTTAAAGGGGGACTCAGTAGTATTTCAAATACACTGCTTGGAGGTTAGTTGGGCAGATACCAACAACAAACGTCTAAAGGCTGATTTAGGGTGCGTTCACACTTGTAGTTCGGTTCGTTCGGTTCATTTGTTCCGAACCAAAAAAGAAAAAAACATTTAGTCCTGGTCCGATTAGCGTTCAGATTGGCAATTTTATCACCAAACCAAAAGATACTGAACCTTAAAGGCATAGGGATACATTCACAACCTGATTGGTCGGATTTTATGAAGTATTGCCTATTTTGAGACAGAACTTACCGAACATCCAAAACAATGCTGTGTGCTGAGGTAAATGCGCTCGTTGTGTGTGCGTATCCTACATATGATGGTATTTTGGCCAGCTGGGAACTTGTGAAGAGCTGAAAATGTGTAAAGGAGTTATGTGTGAGGTTTCACCAGAGTTCGTTTGGAAGCGGACCATCTTTTTGCAGCTGTCTCGGTCCGCTTGGGTGCGCACCAGGGTTCGGATGGCAGCATTTACACATGCTCAAGTGAACCGCTCTAACAGAGCAATCGCACCACGGTTCGTTTTAATCGAACTAAACATGAAAAAAAGGGACTTTTGAAAAGAACAATGATTTAAGAGTCCTGTACATAGCCTTATTTCACCTAGTAATGAAAAAAGATTTTCAGATATATTAACCCTATAAAGCCTACTGTATCACAAATCGATATGCAAAATAAAAAAAAAAAAAGGCCTCAAAATTATTAACATGATCAAAACATTGTTAAAAAAAACCTGTTGCACCTCACAAAAATTTAGTTCGGTTGAATCGCACTAGAGTTTGTTTTCCCCTTTGGTGCGGTTAGTTTGTGCAGGTGTGAAAGCAGCAATTGCACTCAGGTACGCACAAAAAGCGATTCTGATTCTGTGAGTGAGCACATTATTTACCATAGTTGAAAACCGAAGAGCACTTCTACGTTGTGTCCGTGCGAGAATGCTGTCCCGATGAAGCCTTGATTTCCCGCTCTGCATCATTATAAAATTCATATGGTCTCTCGACACACTGACAACAGTTCACCTACTAGACAGCGCTGGGAGATCCAGAGAGAAAGTGTTTGAATTTGCTGCAGCATTAATAAATGTACAGTGGGTACAGAAAGTATTCAGTATTTCACTCTTTGTTATATTGCAGCCATTTGCTAAAATCATATTTTTTTTCCTCATTAATGTACACACAACACCCCATATTGACAGAAAAACACGGAATTGTTGACATTTTTGCAGATTAAAAAAGAAAAACTGAAATATCACATGGTCCTAAGTATTCAGACCCTTTGCTCAGTATTTAGTAGACGCACCCTTTTGATCTAATACAGCCAGAGTCTTTTTGGGAAAGCTGCAACAAGTTTTTCACACCTGGATTTGGGGATCCTTTCCAGTTCTGTCAGGTTGGATGGTAAATGTTGGTGGACAAAATAAACCAAAAAAGAACTGCACACTGCCATTGCTGCTCTCAGAATTTAATAAAAAGACAACGTTTCGACCAAAGAGGTCTTCGTCAGGTCAGGCAAACAGTAGATAGTGACAAAATGGCAATTACTTTGCATTTTCTCAACATAGTCAATGACACCAGATACAATTCATTTCATCAACATGATCAATCACACCTGTTTCAAATCATCATATTCATCACCCAATGATTAAATCAACACTAATAACAAACATTATACCCAAATTCACAAAAAAGAAAGCCTGCAGACGGGGTAAGAAGAGACCATCAATATGGGACTCGTCACAAGTTCCTACATCATTGAATTGCCATAATGTAGTGAATCTTTCCAGTAAGTCTCTATCACATGATTGTATACAAGCTCTTGAAAAAGGTTTATCATTTGTACCTACAACATACTGTAATGAATTTGGTGTCTTTGTTGATTTTCAAAAGTTCTTTAGAACGTTACGACTTAAAGAATTCTTCTCTAGCAATGTTGATGTTATGTCTGTGAGTCAGGAGCAACATAATACAAACCTACCTCCCGATAATAGTCAAAGCTTATCAATTAATTCAGTTTTTCGCTCCAAATCTACATTTATTCCACCAAAAAATCGAAATCACTCATTGGAAACATATTGTCGATTGGTTGAAAGAGATGTAGGACAAGTTCTCAATAAGAAACGTGAATATGTTTCTTTTAATAATTTACCTAAAATCCAGAGGAATGCTCTACAAGAGTTAAAAATGGAAAAATCTGTAGTGGTTAAGCCAGCTGACAAGGGTGGTTCGATTGTTATTATGGATGCCCAGTATTATGATCAAGAAATTTATCGACAACTTGATAATCCGTCTTTTTATACTAAATTAAAAGGTGATCCTACTTCTATTTTTAAAAATGAAATACATGAGACATTACAAGTTTTTCTTAAAAGAGGTGATATAACAAAAAATGAATTTGATTTTCTAAAAGTTGAATATCCAATTACACCTGTAATCTACATTTTACCCAAAATTCATAAAGATCTTGTTAATCCACCAGGTAGACCCATCATTGCTGGTATGGGCTCATTAACAGAAAAAATATCGGTGTTTATTGACTCTTTTTTAAAATCTCATGTTCAAAGTCTTCCTTCTTTTGTACAGGATTCTATGGACATGATTAAAATATTACAGTCCATTACATTGCCTAACAATGAAATGTTTCTTGTTACTTTAGATGTGGAATCTTTATACACCAATATTCCACATGATGGTGGCATACAGGCTATTGAATTTTTTCTGGGTGATTTTTTTCAGTAACAAGAGTCCTAGTATTGAATGTATTAAGACATTGACTACATTGGTGTTGACTAAAAACTTTTTTATGTATAAAGATGACTACTTTTTACAACTTAAAGGAACTGCAATGGGTAGCACTATGGCTCCCAATTATGCAAATTTATATGTTGGTCACTTTGAACATGAATGTGTATTTAATCCCAGGGTTAATTCTTTTTTACCTAATATTTTTTTGTGGCGTCGATATATTGATGATATTTTTCTCATATGGTGTGGCTCAGAAAATGTATTACTTGACTTTCTACATTTCTTAAATCGCAGTAGTGAACATCTCAAATTTACCATTTACTATAATGCCTCTCAGGTTAGCTTTCTTGACCTACTTATAATAAAAGATGATGATAAATTGGTGACAGATCTGTATAGAAAACCCACAGATAAAAATACGATTCTACATGGTCAGAGTTTTCATCCTACCAATTTAAAGAAGAGTCTTCCAATTAGTCAGTTTAAGAGGATTCGTAGGATTTGTACGTATAATGAAAGGTATGAGATACAATGTAAAGATTTATGTCAGAGGTTTTGCGAGAGAGGTTATAAAAATACTTGGATTAAAGAGGCTGTGGCATGTTTCGAAAATACTGATCAGCAAGAGTGCCTTGCTCGAACAGTGTCTAAACCGACCAATAATAGATTGTCTTGTATTATCCAATATTCCGCTCTAAGCAATGAGTTTGCAAACATCGTACGCAAACACTGGCATATTTTAAGCTCAGACCCTGCATTGAGTCAGTTTTATAAAGATCCTCCACGAATTGTCTATAAACGAGCCCCTAATATACGGCAAATGTTGGTCAGAGCTGACCAAGGATCGGAACGATCTACGAATCCCTTTTCAGTCCCTGATGGCAATTATAGATGTGGACAATGTGCACAATGCAATTTTACTACGAAATGTCACACTTTTAGTCATCCACACTCAGGTAAACAGTTGAAGATTAAGGGAATAATTTCGTGCAATACTAAAAATGTAATTTATATGATCAAATGTCCCTGTGGTATGGCCTATATAGGCAAAACAAAACGGTGCTTAAAAACACGTATAGCTGAACACAGAAGTAATATACGATTGAAGGACCAAAAAATCCCATTGCTGTTCATTTTGATTCTTTTAAACATAATTTATCGACTCTTCGTTACTTAGGCATTGAACAAATTAAAGTACCTAGAAGGGGTGGTGATATTGATAAAATCTTACTACAGAGGGAAGCTTTTTATATTTATACATTGAATACTCTTTCTCCAAAAGGTTTAAATTTGGATTTTGATTTGAAACCTTTTTTGTGAATTTGGGTATAATGTTTGTTATTAGTGTTGATTTAATCATTGGGTGATGAATATGATGATTTGAAACAGGTGTGATTGATCATGTTGATGAAATGAATTGTATCTGGTGTCATTGACTATGTTGAGAAAATGCAAAGTAATTGCCATTTTGTCACTATCTACTGTTTGCCTGACCTGACGAAGACCTCTTTGGTCGAAACGTTGTCTTTTTATTAAATTCTGAGAGCAGCAATGGCAGTGTGCAGTTCTTTTTTGGTTTATTTTGGAGTTACTTTATGATCGAGCACCTGCCCTGAGTTTAGTTGGGATGTGCGCATTTTTTCTTTTTCTAAATGTTGGTGGACAGCCATTTTTAGGTCTCTCCAGAGGTGCTCAATTGGGTTTAAGTCAGGGCTCTGGCTGGGCCTTTCAAGAACAGTTATGGAGTTGTTGTGAAGCCACTCCTTCGTTATTTTAGCTGTGTGCTTAGGGTCATTGTCTTGTTGGAAGGTAAACCTTCGGCCCAGTCTGAGGTCCTGAGCACTGCAGAAGGTTTTTGTCCAGGATATCCCTGTACTTGGCCGCATTCATCTTTCCCTCGATTGCAACCAGTCGTCCTGTCCCTGCAGCTGAAAAACACCCCCACAGCATAATGCTGCCACCACCATGCTTCACTGTTGGGACTGTATTGGACAGGTGATGAGCAGTGCCTGGTTTTCTCCACACATACCGCTTAGAATTAAAGCCAAAAAGTTCTATCTTGGTCTCATCAGACCAGAGAATCTTATTTCTCACCATCTTGGCAAACTCCATGCGGGCTTTCATGTCTTGCACCGAGGAGAGGCTTCCGTCGGGCCACTCTGCCATAAAGCCCTGACTTGTGGAGGGCTGCAGTGATGGTTGACTTTCTACAACTTTCTCCCGAATGCATCTCTGGAGCTCAGCATCTTGGGATCTTTGGGTTCTTCTTTACCTCTCTCACCAAGGCTCTTCTCCCCCGATAGCTCAGTTTGGCCGGACGGCCAGCTCTAGGAAGGGTTCTGGTCATCCCAAATGTCTTCCATTTAAGGATTATGGAGGTCGCTGTGCTCTTAGGAATCTTAAGTGCAGCAGAAATTTTTTTGTAACCTTGGTTAGATCTGTGCCTTGCCACAATTCTGTCTCTGAGCTCTTCAGGCAGTTCCTTTGACCTCATGATTCTCATTTGCTCTGACATGCACTGTGAGCTGTAAGGTCTTATATAGACAGGTGTGTGGCTTTCCTAATCAAGTCCAATCAGTATAATCAAACACAGCTGGACTCAAATGAAGGTGTAGAACCATCTCAAGGATGATCAGAAGAAATGGACAGCACCTGAGTTAAATATATGAGTGTCACAGCAAAGAGTCTAAATACTTAAGACCATGTGATATTTCAGTTTTTCTTTTTTAATAAATCTGCAAAAATGTCAACAATTCTGCAATATAACAAAGAGTGAAAAATTTAAGGGGGTCTGAATACTTTCCGTACCCACTGTAGTATAATTTAACAGCGGAAATTAACGGCTACGTTCATATAGTGTTTGCGTGTGTCTTGTCTTTACAAATAAAGCCACAATAAGCTCATGGAGCAAACTTGTCAATCATTATGATTATCATTAATCATTATTTTGATGGATGATGCAGAGAAAACTCTGACCAATAAGAGGACAGGTGTACGCGCGTGTGACTTGCATAAATGCATTTTGGTACACTTTGAAATGTTGCCATGTGAAAGCAAACCGAACCAAGAAGAACATGCAACTTTGTAACAAATTTTGTCCCTGTTTTGGAACAGAACAAATCAAACTATCCTTAGGTGTGAAAACACCCTTATGCTAGGTGTCCACTTCATTGGTGTCCAATTCATTCCTATGGAAGTCGAGCTTCACACTCACAAGCATTGAAAATGCTCGCTCTGCTCCACCAGCACTGTGCCAGCACCTACCGTTACGCTGCATTCACAGCGTTAACACTTCTCATTTACTTTGAATGTGTGACGTCATGCGTTGCCGAACTGAATTGTGGGTTCCGTAGCGTCACTTCACTCGTGATGCTCGCGGCAGAAGTTGAAGATTTTTTCAACTCTTCGAGCGCCAATGCAGGCGTCAGCCAATCAGATTACAGATGATAGCCAATTGCGTTCATGCAACACCAGAAAGTAATGTGATTGGCTGTTGTACTATGATGGTTGCGTCAGTGCAAGCTTCAGACACGCCCTCCGTCAAGCGTTGATGCCGACACTCGTGTGAATGCAGCGTTATACACATGACTCCGCATCCCGAAAATGCATG
This sequence comes from Chanodichthys erythropterus, assembly GCF_024489055.1. Taxonomy (NCBI): domain Eukaryota; kingdom Metazoa; phylum Chordata; class Actinopteri; order Cypriniformes; family Xenocyprididae; genus Chanodichthys; species Chanodichthys erythropterus. The sequence continues at coordinate 38,960,235 of NC_090233.1, read as the reverse complement.
AATGCGAGCCAAATCTAGCCGAGTATGTAGATCTCATCACACCACCAGCACCCAGTTTTTGTATCTAAATTAATCGTTTAACATTTACAAAATGTGCCAACAATACCAGAAATAATCCCCTTTAATGAAAATAAAGGTCCATGTTTAATAAAAATGTTCACGAAACTAAATGAAAATGTTTAGTGAAATTAGAAAATATTTAAGAGATTGATAATTTAGTTGTATAGGCTACATGTTCTCATATCCATATATTTTGTTCTAATGTCACAAGTAATAATCTCAAGGTTTACTGGGTTTTACAATTCTTTTTTCAGTGTGGTTTTGGTGAAGTGTAAACCAGAGCCATTAACGGCTCTGGTGTAAACTAGAATAAACATCGGCTGCATTCGAAAACTGGAAATGCTGCCTTCGGAGGACACATTTCAAGGTAGGAAAGCATCAAGGCACATCCAAATTCAATGTTAGCTTCACTTCCTGTTTTCCTGAGATACCTTCCTCTGATCGATTTTTGAAGGCAGCAAAGATGTATCCTTAGCTGCCTTTGATATCCCAAAATCCTGTGCTTTCCATTCTGAGACAGCTGAGATAGAAAAATAAAAATAAAAAAGTTGCATTTGCTGGCCAGTTTGTGTAATTTTGACCAACATTTTCCACTTTTGATGTCATTTCTAGCGAGAAATTACTACCGTAGTAATTAAATATTTGTTTAGTTCTCACCAAAACTCATGCTATATTGCTGTAGATGATTAAACTTTTATGCTGCCTCAAAAGTCTGTCTGAAATCCGTTTCATGAGGTGCCTTCATGCACAATCGCTGCCTTACAAGTCATTGCTTGATAAGCGAGGCAGCAAGTCAGCTATCTAGGCAGAGATCGTATTATTATTATAGGGAGATAAGAGGGTCTGTAGCCTTGTCCAAATACCCACTTTTGCGGTCTTTGCACTTGACCGCTTGTCTACTTGACGTATTTCCTGCATTTGGGCCAAGTGTTCAAGCAGGCCTGAAGACTGCAAGTGTGTGTAGAACTTTTGGTTACCCGATGGGACACACTTATAGTGTTGTAAAAAATGCTAGCGTTTACAGTATTTTGCATTTTGAAATGCACTTCTAAATGTCTGTTCAGTGGTTGCTATGCAACTAACAGAAGACACAGTTTTAAAACTGTGGTGCTTCTTTAAGTGATAAAAAGTAGTTGCAAATGATGTACAAAATACACATAGCCTACTCATCTTTGCATCAATAATATGTGCAACACTTTATATTTTACTACCAAATTATATGTAATATATAATTAGTTTAACTTACAGTCATATGTTTTCCTTGACATCTCGCGATTTCAGGGCATGAGAGATCCCGAACATAATGCATGATGGGATACGCTTGGCCTCGAATACCGCTCAGAAGCGGTATTATAGTGTGGGTTTAGTCCAAGGGCACTGCACTTGGACATTTTCAAGACATGGGACAGTCTTGCGCACTTACTTCCTGTCACGTGCACAAGATCTCAAGTGGCCAAGACCGCAAGTGTGGGTATTTGACAAGGCATGTATCTCTTACCACCGGAGAAAGCGTAACAGCTAACTTAATCACGTGCGGCACCTCTCAGCCTATCGTGTCGCTGTTCAAAACTCCTCCCTGTTCACCGCTGCTTACTGCTGATCTAGAGAACAATTTCTCAGAGTCGTCCCCTGTCCTTTAAAAGAATAGAAAAACTGTGAGCGCGTTGAGTATAAACGTCTCGTCCATTTGGGGAGATGCGCATGCAGTCAGCGGAGGCTCACGGTGCAGAGCTAGGCTTAACCAGTCAGCATTAGGGGGCGTATGACGGTCAAGGAGAGAGAACGAGCAAGAGGGAGATTTGAAAATAAGAAAAAAAAAACTGCAGAACGAGAAATGGGACACGATACAAAACAGCTCAAAAGAATATCACTGGAATGAAGGTTTATGCCTGGGCAAGCAATTTAGGACTCGCGTTTATATTAGAAAAGCTTTCCAGCGCTGGAGAGAGCTAAGTGGGAAGGCCTGAAAACAGACACGGAGGCTGCTTTGATCCTGCTACTCACATGAGTAACACTGGGTTTTGATTGTCTGGAGCTGCTGTCATCGCGTAAACGATTGGCCCTCTGGCTTGTCAATCGCTGCCATGACCTTCCTTGTGCGGCTGCGCACTCCAGTAACTTTCCACACTCCACAGGTGCGGCATGCAATGTTTTTGTCAGGAGACAGGAGTAACAACTGCAGATTATGAGTTACTTGCTGTGAGTATGCATGTGCTCATTTCAAAAACTCAGTAACAGTCTTTGGTTTCTCAGTCGACGAAAAGATCCTCTGTAGCACCTTTAAGTATGACTGTTAGACTATTTATTCAAAGTAGACTGATTTAGTCAATGTAAAAAAAAAAACAATAAAAACCACAAACAAGACTGAACCCTTTTAAAATTGGACATTGCTTAACCATGGAAATAAAACTTTTTACCTGGTTCAATTTTTGTGATATCAACTTTAAATTTGGAACACTTGGTTAGACATATGGCTTTGATCTTCTAGCAATTTTAAAGTCCAATTTATTTAGTCACTTTTGTAAGAATCTGCTGCCTCTGAGTGTCTTTTTTAAGTATATATTATAGGTATATATTCCAAAGCTTTCATGAATTACAAACATTTAAGTCCAGATAAATAAGTTAAACCACTCCATTATAGTCCATTATAGTTTTTGGGTTCCGAAAGGAAATGTACCATACCTAACATTCTAGCTTTTTTTCAGTTAGCAGTGGATATGATGATGGGTGAAAAAGCACCCTCTGGTGGATTTAAAAGTCTATCATAAAATATTGATAAAATGAGTTCGTTTCAATACGGTGAACAGACATAGATCCTTCTCCCTCAAATTGGGAAACTTTGCACATGCTCTTTTATTTTAAATGTGGCTGTAATCAGCACGTGTGTGTGTGTGTGTGTGTGTGTTTGTTATTGTAGCAAAACTTATTTAGCATACTGAAAGCATGTAGATTAAAAGCATGTGTTTGAGAGACCGAGAGACAAGACAAAGTATATCACTGCTCGTGTTAAATTACATTGATCTGAGGTCAGTCATGAGTCTGTTTATTATAAGCGCATTATTATAATGCTGTGTTCTTCAGATGCTCTGTGTATGTCTGTGTGTGTCATACAGAGATGGATGATGGGCTTCTGAGCCCTAGACTTAAAAGGAGTAATTGAATTTATAGATTTTCAATTGTTTCAACCAAATGGAGAACCTGACTTCCTGTACTGTGTGTGTGTGTGTGTGTGTGTGTGTGGTGTGTGTTTGCTTGCTCGCTCACTGCGGTATACCAGAGTGCTGAAAGAGGCTCGTCCCCTGCCAGACTCTTTGCTGCACCAGCAGAGGACACCTTTCTCTCTCTCTCTCTCTCTCTCTCTCTCTCTCTCTCTCTCTCTCTCTCTCTCTCTCTCTCTCTCTCTCTCTCTCTCTCTCTCTCTCTCTCTCTCTCTCTCTCTCTCTCTCTCTCTCTCTCTCTCTCTCTCTCTCTCTCTCTCTCTTTCTCTCTCTCCTTGTCTCTCTTTCTCTCTCTCTCACTCTCAAATACACACACACTCTTTCTCTGTGTGTGTGTGTGTCTGTCTGTGTGTCTGATGAGAAAGAAATGCAGCATTGGTGGGAACTGGTCCAGAAAGGCAGAAAAAAACCCTTGCCACATTCAGTGCAGCACAGCGCTGCAGAGCAGCCTCAAAACGGATCTCAGAACTCCAAACTGCATCCTTCATTCCACAAACGCACGCACACACCCTGCACTGTCCCAGTGTCTTCAACTCTGAAGTAATCAGCATGGATCATTTTTTGACCCTTCACTTGTATGCACAATTCCATGCAACTATCCCTAAACCAAACTCTAATAGCCAGAGAATTGTTATTGGCACACACAAAAAAGATATTATGAAGAATTGAATCGTGAGTAAGGTGCAGAGGTGTTGTGTGCACTGTGTAAACATGATGGTTATTGAGGTTCTAGACTAAATGTGAGCATGCATTTACACTTCTCACTTGCACAGTATTCATCAAAATGAATAAAAACAGTGAAATGCAATCTCAGAATATTGCACAAACCTGCAATTAAATATATTAAATTAAACAAATATAATCTCACTTTATTAACCAATGTATTTGCTGCTGATCTTTTTATGATCAAATTCAACCATACTAATAAGCAAAAATTACTTTAGATAAACATCACATTTGTGATTTATTTTATTATTATTATTATTATTTTTTTTTTTTTGCAAATTCCAAGTGGGTTTTCATGTGTCTGACATAAAGCCCAGATGTGGAGTGTTGCAGTGACATTTGTCCTTCTGTAAGTTTCTCCCATCTGCATATATGTTCATGGAGCTCAACCAGAGTGATCATCAGCTTCTAGGTCACCACTCCAACCAAGGCCCTTCTCCATTGATAGGTCGGTTTGGCCAAAAGGTCAACTCTAGGAAGAGTCTTGGTTGTTCCAAAATTCTTCCATTTAAGGATTATGGAGGTTACATGTTCCTGTGAACCCTCAATGCTTCAGGCATTTTGTTGTTGTTGTTGTGTGTGTAGGTTTCCACAGTTCTGTGTCTTGACACAATCCTGTCTCTGAGCTCTATAGACCTTTCTTTTGACCTCATGGCTTTGCTTTTTTCTCTATATGTGAAGTGTGTGCCTTTCCAAATCATACCGATTCAATCGAATTTGCCACTTAAAGTGTAGTAACATCTACAAGTGAAATTGGAATGCCCTATGAATACTTTCACAAAGGCACTGTATATACAAAGTTCTGTCATGAAACTCTAGATGGTGCAGGCTGATAGGTCCTTAACTCAATCTGCTTGCAATCACATCATTCTCTATATGGCACAGCTGATTGGTTCCTGCTATATCAGTAGACAATGAGCTCACTGCTAAACCTTCAAATACTTCAAATACTACTAGCAGAGCAGTGCTCTTTCAGAAACCTTCCACCTTCCCCAGCTCCACCTGTATAGATCTGCTACTGTAATTCATGCTATTTTGTATAGCAGTCCAGGATGCTGGTTTACTTGCTCACACTAGCATGTCATGTGTGTATTGGCAGTAGCAAGTCCCGTACTTGCTCTGCAGCAGCGTAGCAGATCTATTCCACCAAGACCAAACATATCAACATTGTCACATCCATTACCATGTCAAACACTGCGAGAGTTGTCATGACAGAATTACTTTTATGTTACATGACGTGAGTGTGAGTAATTATGACTGAATGTTTTTATTTTTTTCCATTTAAACTATCCTTTCAAGAAAGATTTAGTGATGACATCTAAATGTTTTTATAACATTTGTACCAGCCATTGCCAGATTTTTCTTGGCACGACAGAAACATTCTTGCAGAGCTAGAGGATGGAGTTCACGATGTAGTGCTGCAGCATCATTATACCATTCTTCATGTCTGCATGAAGCGGTAAGCACAACCAGGTAGTTTGCAGTCCTCAATGGGAGGGGCTCAATCAAGAGTATGTTTTGAGAAATTATGATGACTGCATCTGAAATTGCATACTTCCCTACTATATATTAATCAAAAAAAAAAAAAAAAAACAGTTGGTGAAAAGGTAAGTATGTCTGAATCCACAATATTCATAAAACAGTAGGTACCTGGGTGACCTACTACTTTCGGCGAGATTCTGAAGTGTGCATCTAATGGACACTTTACTATCCCATGAGGCCATGGGAGAGGAGTTGTGAATGGCATAGAGTACCTCAGAGATGACATGTCTTTGTAGGCCAAACCGGAAGTTAGCAGCGCACGGGTTCCCTCGATCGAAAGCCTATGCATTTTTCCCATAGACTTTTGGAAAATCGCAGAAAATAAGCTCTGTGTTTAACAAAGGGTTATGACACTTACACGTTTTGTCTATCAAGATAATCTTTACAAATTAACACAACATTTATACATTTTGAAGCCTAAATAAAGTGGTCAGATATAAAAAGCTAACAGTAGGCTATAAACGGACTACAGCACACCATGGTCGCGGATCAACGTCACCACCATGCTTCCTCAAACTTTATTGAGAAAATAACTTTATTTAAAAACATGCTCGCTGCTTATGATCTGCGCTGTGTATGAATACTTATCCACTTTTTCATGAGAAATGCTGTCCAAATGTCCTGTTTGTCAAATGTTGATGTCTAAAGTCCCCGCAAAAGGAAGTAGTCCCTTTTAGCAACTTGTTAGCAACCGCTGTTTTTTAAGACACAATTAAGGTGATTGTACGGCAGATTGTCAGATTGTACGGCAGTCAAGATGCATTAAAAATGGACGCGCGCATGAAAACTTGTCGGGAGTTTTACATCATCAAACCATACACGTTTGGTGACAGTGAGCTGCGTTACACACGGCACTGAAATGGTGGCTAATAAAGAAATCTATAGCGTTAATTTTGATCAAGACAATTTGACGTTCGTCGTAGGAGAAGTCACACTGAAGGATTGTGTGCAAAATCTTCTAACACTGCCAGAATTTCGTCGGCGGTAAAATTTGATCACACCGGTCATTAACCGGCTGTCTGTGAACATATCAAACTAGCGATCAAAGACTACAGATTTTAGGCTAGGATTATAGGAATCTTTTAGGATTTGCAAAATTTGTCTCAGACGACCAAATCGTGGCCAAAATCGCACAGTGTGAACCCGGCTCAACTCGCTTCCGGGTTTTACATACAAAAACACGTCATCTCTGAGGTACTCTATTGAAGCAACGCAGCTGATGCTGTAAGTCACATGACAATGACAACATAGTTAATATGTCCAGATTATGTACTATATAAAATGTACTTTTTTTTTTCTTTTTTTTTTTAGCAGTCACAAAGTGATTACTTTTTCAAAAGATGTACCTACTCAGAAAGTGTGCAATTTCGCATGTAATAGATGACTTTCAAGCAGAGCAGTATCTGGAGTGAGCTCAGAGCTAGATATGATAGGGTAAGGAGAAAAGGAGTCACAAGACAAAACTCTAGCAGTTTCTACTGCATCATACTTTTTCCCTCCGGACCAGGCAGATTCTCCCCACTCCCTCTCACTTTTCTTTTCTTATTCACCCTTTTCTTGTACCAGAATTAATTTCTGGCCACTTCTCCCAGTCTTTGACCCAGATACGCTCCACATAGTTAGTTGCATACCTTTATCTATTGTTTTTTTTTTTTTTTTTCATTTGTTGATGGAATATGCTGACAGCATGGTGTTTCTCATTATTTAAATAACTGCTTAAATAAATCCTTTTAGAATAACCAAAAATGACTTCCACGTTAGAGGGCAGATTCATCAGTAAATACAAATGCATCTTTCTCTTCACACCCATAACATTTTATAGTGTATCCTTCTGCATATACAGTACACAGGTTCCATTACTAGAAACCACACACATGCCCAAGTACAGACATTCTCTGGGTTTCAGATAACAATTGCCCTGATCCAGGAAAACCTGACACTGCTGGTGCAGCCTATTATCAATACCAGAGGGGGTGGGGTTGAGAAATGCAGAGTCATAGGAAACTCAATTCTCCTAATCTATCATGGATTTGAAGAGAGAGTGAGACATTGACACATATTCAAAGTCACAGTCACTTTGCAGGCACACACACACACATGCATGTGCAGCCTACTCATATTCATTCATTTTTCTTCCACATGGTGAGAAAGTGACGCATGTCACTCGAGTTGATAGGGGTCAAACAAACTCTCGTCACTCTTTCAGTGTTAATTGATGTGTATCACAGCAGTTGTGGTGCTGGAGGACCCCTCATGTTTCTTTCTGGAGCTGTCCTCCCTGTTGCCTCTCTAAAAAACTGCAATGCAGAAGAGACTCCGGACCCCAAATATCACCGCCTAACAACCTGAACCCACATTTACAGCTCAGAGAGAGAGAGAGAGAGGGGAGGGGGGAATGGAAGGATGGGAGGGACAGGCAGTCAGCCAAGGAGGGGAAAAGTTGAGTGTGAGCCAGATTTTAGCTGATTTTTCATACAGGGTGGGGGAGGGTGTGGGGGGGGGGGGGGGGGGGGTTGGCTGTTTCTGTTGAACAGACTAGCTGCAGTTGTCCTCAGACCTCCAGTGCTTCAATGCTCTTCAGTTCTGTTTTACCGGCTGGACTGCATGTGTGTCTCTCACAAGGTGCGACAGTGAGAGTGTGTGTATCTGTGGGTGTCAGAGGGTGTTTGTGTGCGTGTCTGAGCAGTATTGGGACCAAAGCACTGCGGATTTGTGTGCAGCATATTCTGTGGACTGATGCCCTCTGCTTCTCCGAACAGGACACACAGATTTACCTGCTCAACAGAGGTACGGCGCAGACACACACACACACACACACACACACACACACACACACACACACACACACATGCTGACTCAACTAAACACAAACACAGCTCTTGAGTCATTTGCACACATTTTGGTTGGATGGTGTGTGTATAATATTAATATTAACAAATCTACATAATATCTATTATTATAATTACTATATTATATATTGGGATGATTATATATAAATTTTTATTATATCGTCAGTTTGGATCAAATTGGACCAAATTCATAAATATACATAAATATATTTAATAAACTATATTATTAAAAGAAAAACAGGAATAGATACATTTCATTAGTATTTTTATATATTAATAAATAAAAATATTAATTGTACAATAAATATTTTGTTTTTATTGATATTATTATTTTGTTCCTGTTTTGTGTTTTATTAATATATTTAATGATGTATATATTTATTAATTTGCATATGCTATAGACACTTTTATCCAAACCAACTTAAATTGCTTTAATAGCTTAGCTGGATTCTGTCAGCTGATCTCTCTTGGTTGTAACAGTTAGGTTTATAGTTAATGTGGAATAATTTTATATATAATATATATATATATATATATATATATATATATATATATATATATATATATATATATATATATATATATATACAGGAATTTGTGGAGCATTAGTATGTATGTAATTAGTCTTTTTGCTCTCCTGTTCAAAACGTCCCTTTTTCACAGGTCAGAGGGCAACCGAACAACCAAAAAACTGAGCCAGATGGAGTTCTAGAAACTTCATCTTCCCAGCTGGGTAGAATCTTGAGCTTCCAGATCTCTGAGATCTGGACAGGCCTTTGACTGGGGGAAACTTACAGTTGATGTTAGGAACTGTGAGCGCAGATTGATCAAGTGCGCAACTGCTGAGAAGCGGACGGGAGTCTTTGCCACCCAGACAGCATCTTGAGGATCCAAGACTTCTGGGAAACTGAGGAAACTTGACGGGAACTGCTGAGGAAGGCTGGTGGACGTGACAAAAAGAAGGGAGAAGAAAGTGAAGTATAGGATGGAAACACAGAGCAGAGGGCATCTGAGAGGGGGAGGAAGCACACCCCCTGAAAGAATCGCTTCCTGTCTTCTGCTCACGCTTATCACTGGTAAGACTCTCCTCCCCTTCCTTATATTGAAAACATGCTGTTGGCAACTATTATGTTTAGTTATGGTTTTTGATTTAGGAAAATAAACTTTAAAAATTCAAAAGACTACATGGGATAATCTACGGCTATGTGTGCATTACACAATTTGAATGCACAACAAGGACATTTATACAGCACTGAGGATAAACGGCATACTCTCACTGACAAGAACAGTAATTCATACTGAAAACAGTAAGCTAGCAAACTCTGTGCAGCTCTTTAATGTCCTAAACACAGACAGACACAGATCCAGCCCCATATTTTGCATTGCAAGGGTGTGTAAAGTCAGCATTAGATTAGAAGCTCAAATTTCTGAGACAAATTTGCTCAGAACGGAACTACTCACAGGAAATTGTGGTCAGACTCGCCCTCATGTCCTTTTATATCTGATTAAATACTTTCTTTCTCAGCATGTTAGAATGTTAACACCACTTTATTTCATTGAGCAAATGAGTATGTACTTTATCATTAAATTTGGCCTTGGTAAGGCTTGCGTATCACAAATTAAGCTGCATTTGAATTTAAATATAATACTACATGGCTCTCAAGGATATTTCTTGATTTTTAGGTTGCAAGTTTTGGTTGTTAGGTTGCAAATTTAGTTTGTCAGTGGTGTCGTATATTGTTTGTGAATGAGTGACTTATGCGTATGAATTATGTATTCAAGAGCTGTGTACGGGAAGTCCTGTGCTGCTCTAGAGAACATGCTTTGGACCACAACGGACTAATGCTTGATGACTTACAGTAACTTCAGGGAGTATCACAGATCTTAACTGCTGCTGAGTTAATCACAGAGTTTAAAGGAGCTGTGATGAAATACAAGGGACTGAAGACCCCCTTAAATAGGGTCTAGAATCACCTTTGTCTGGAAATCATGACTGTTTGAGACAAATGTCTCTTTGCTTAAATCTCTTTCAAATATTTTTTAATCATATAGTTTTAAAGTATCTGGGCTATGTTATCCATATTCAATTTGTAGCTCTATATTTTACTGTAAATTACTTATTTCTCCTGTATCGAGGAAAATACATTACTGATAAAAAATAAGTCTCATGAGACTTTGCTCATCAACTTTTGTGCAATGAACTTTTTCTTGTAAAGCAGCAGGCTACATTTCTGTAATGGAAGCAGGGCTTGGCATGAACTTTTTTGCTCACCAGCCACTTTTTATTTTTAATTTTTCAGTTGTAGGCTTTTAAATTGTAGTCTTTACGTTTTTCAATTGTAGTCTTTCAAAAGGGCATCATAAATAATAAACTGTTGTCAAAAATATTGATTTTTCAATACTGATAACTGAAATATCTGAAACGCTTCCAATATTAATTTTCCACAGAATAGATACACGATACCAGCTGCGGTTTACGCGCTCTCATTTCTCTGACAGTGAGTTGACACACAAACCCGCCTCCCCTCACTCACTCGTTTCATTTGCTCCAAAAAAATATTGTAGGTGTCACAGGGCTTAAATCTCGGCGTGGGATTGCACGTATTGTTCATATTTTACTTATTCCCACAGATTTTTTGCTCCCACCCAAATGTGCGTACATAAAGCTGCCTCTCAGTACTAAATTGAGTTATTTTTCAAATAGTCAAATACACACAAAATAATGTCAAAATGCCGGTTTTGATGAGTATTCACATAAACACAGTCAGTTTTGTTTTAACTTTAAGTGAATGTAAACAGTGGAGAAAGAAAACTTATGTGTAACAGTATATTGGATCAGTGCATCAGTTCTTAATGTCATGACCTAATTTTTCAACCCGCCAAAGTGGCTAGTAAGAGTGATTGCCTTACACACCACTGCTGAAATCCACACGCATTTGGCGGGTGTTAATGTCAAGCCCAGAGCGGAAGCACAATGTCTCTTTCAGAGAACATGATGACAAACATGTTGATAAATCAACACTGAGTACACAGTGTTTCTGAGATCACTCGTGTCCTGGTTTAAAATATCTCTCATGAAAGGGTACAGTTGATTTGGTAGGACCTCTTCACTGGTCATGTAACCTCTCCTGAAGAGTTACACAGCTGTGTAAACTCAGCACTCTCACACCGGCTCGTGTTCACTTTTTCACATTGCGTGCCAAGCAAACTTCTGGACACTTGACGTCAGAGAAGCCCAGGTGTGTATGTAAGGTTACCACAGCCTGCTTACTGCTCTTCTGAAACAGAACATACAGTATGTAAAATATATTTATAATTACAGTTATATACATTATAGTTTATGTAAATAGATTTTCAATATACAGACACATAGTTTCACTGTTAGATTGCAAAATTACATTCAAATGTATACAGTGTATGTACAATGCATATCAACAAACTGATTAATAAATGATCCTCACAATGAAACAAGAAAACACACATTAATTCATGTTTCAATTAAAGAGTTATAGTAAACACCAAGAAGAAAAAAGTTAAATATAGATAAGAAACTGCTATGCACATGAAACAGTGTCTCTGTAGAACCACATCTGAAATGTGACAGCTGTTATATGAACCTTGCTTAACCATGCGCTGACATATTCAAAGTCCATTATCAGCTGTGTTCTGAATAGTAGAAAACACCTTACAGAAGTGTCCAACTGCTTGTTATGTGAAGGACGTCTCTTTATCTGCAGCCTATAGTACTGTAGATGTTTGTGTACATAAAATATTATAATTTATTTTCTTTATTAATATTGTTTATTAATTTATTAGTATTCATTTTACTATTATTACTATTGCTGTTTTTAGTTGTATTTTTATCACATATATTTAATTGTGTACAGATTATTCATGCTTTTGGTAGACACATACTAAACACTAAACCACAATCAAAAATAGATCAGTTCATAGAGCATCCCCACTGAGAAGTTTAATCATATTTGACACTATATAGTCACAGGATGTTTTATGCATGATTTGTTTATTTTATTATGCCTAGGTGCTGAGATAATGGCTGAGCAAACCACAAAAAAAAGTGAATACATACAGTTGTGCTCAGAATTATTGGCACCCTTGATAAATATGATCAAAGATGACTGTAAAAATAAATCTGCATTGTTTATACTTTTGATCTTTAATTCATAAAATTAGCAAAAATCTAACCTTTCATTGAAGGAAATTAATTGAAAGTGGGGGGAAAATCACATTATGAAATAAATGTTTTTCTCCAAAACATGTTGGCCTCAATTATTGGCATCCTTTTATTCATTCATTTTTGCAATGTCCTTTTGCCAAGATAACAGCTCTGAGTCTTCACCTATAATACCTGATGAGTTTGGAGAACACCTGACAAGAGATCAGAGATCATTCCTTCATGCAGAATCTCTCCAGATCCTTCAGATTCCCAGCTCCATGTTGGTGCTTCTTCTCTTCAGTTCACTTCACTCATTTTCTTTAGAGTTCAGGTCAGAGAACTAGGATGGCCATGGCAGAAGCTTCATTTTTGTGTTGGTTTTGATGTTTGTTTTGGATCATTGTCCTGATGGAAGATCCAACCATGGCCCATTATTAGATTTCTAGCAGAAGCGGTCAGGTTTTGATTTTTTTATCTGTTGGTATTTGGTAGAATCCATGATACCATATATCTGAACAAGATGTCCAGGACCTCCAGCAGAAAAATAGGCCCACATAATTAAATCCAGCAGTATATATAACCGTGGACATGGGGTACTTTTTATCCATGTGTGCACCAAACCCATCTGGCGGCTTTGCTGCCAAAAAGCTCTTTTTTAGTTTCATCTGACCATAGAAGATAGGCCCATTTGAAGTTCCAGTTGTGTCTGACAACTGAATATGCTGGAGATTGTTTCTGGATGAGAGCAGAGGATTTTTCTTGAAACCCTCCCAAACAACTTGTGGGGATGATTTTTTTTAGGCTTTCTGAGACTCAAGACTCGACTAATCTCTGCAATTCTCCAGCTGTGATCCTTGGAGAGTCTTTGGCCACTCAAAAATTACTCCTCACTGCGCATTAGGACGATTTAGACATGCGTCCTCTTCCAGGCAGATTTGTAACATCTTTAGTTGATTGGAACTTCTTAATTATTACCCTGATAGTGGCAATGGGGATTTTGAACAGCTACTTTCTATATTGTGAAGCTCAGCAATCTTTTGCTGCACATCAGAACTATATTCTTTGGTTTTTCTTATTGTAATGAATGATTAAGGGAATTTGGCCTTTGTGTTTCCTCATGTTTATACTCATGTGGAACAGGAAGTCATGGCTGGACAATATCATTTTCATGATCACCCTGGTGTGCTAAAAAAAAATGTAAATATGACTGGTAATATACTTCAGAGATATTTTACTCAAAAAATTCTAGGGGTGCCAATAATTGTGGCCAACGTGTTTTGGAGAAAAACATTTATTTCACAATGTGATTTTCCCCCCACTTTCAATTCTTTTCCTTCAATGAGAGGTTAGATTTTTGCTAATTTTATGAATTAAAGATCAAAAGAAACAATGCAGATTTATTTTTACAGTCATCTTTGATCATATTTACCAAGGGTGCCAATAATTCTGAGCACCACTGTATATACTCCAAAGGCTGGCAACACATTATGCAGTATCCAGCAGGAAAAATAGTGCAGTGTGGCAGAGTGTTAAACATTGCGGGCTGGTAACTTGAAGGTCGTCGGGTCAAACCTCCTGTGAGATGATCTTATGATCCATGAGGGAAAAAAACATCAGTTCTATGAAAGAATTACTTTTGTGTGAGAAAGAATGGTTGCATGCGTTTATATAGCCTACTGTATTTGCATCACTGCATGTCAATTTGTCATTATAATATCTAACTGACCTTTACTAAACAGAGTTGCTTCTCTCTCTTATGGTTTTAGTGACACTGTGACAACACAACTAGGAACATTTCATTTAAATTTCCGTCTTTGTCTGCTTTCTCTTCCTGTTTGAGGAGTGTGTTGTGTTCATGCTCTAGAGATGTCTACTGGTAAGATCCCGTTTTTGGAAGCAGTGAATGGCAGTACAGTCCTTCTGCCCTGCACCTATGCCAGCTGTATTGGGATCACTAACCTCTACTTCAAATGGGAGTTCAATGATAATGGCACCATGCAGAAGGTAACATATATTTAGTTAAGTAATCATGGTGGCTATATAGGCTACTATAATACTCTTCAGCTGTTGATGTATAGCATAAAATCAGGCACTTGCAAATAAGTGGCATAGAATAGAACAAAATAGATATAATAGAAAACATATTGCCACACAAACATGATTACAATATTAGGCTTATGCTACTAAAACAAACTTTATCGGGAGTTTAGAGACTAGAGATCTAATTTTAAACCTAAAAAAGTTTTACGTTAAAAAAAACTGTACCTGCAGTATTTTTGCTCACTTGTCAAATTAACAAATTTGTGAGACTGATCACGTGAACTCCTTTGCACAGGTCGTATGTTCGCGCCATCCAGCGGTCTGACATCTTATCACACCGCGGCCTCGCGTCGCGTTCATACAAAGGCAGCTGGCGCCATCTTGCGTCTCAGTAATCGATTGAACTGAAAAAGAAGGACTTCAGTAGTAGGCTATTAATATTACTGTTGATGTTGTTGCCGTGTTCGTCTTGCTGCAACCGATTGTTTAATATATCGTAATGGATTTTTTTAAGATAATGTAGGTAGAATCATAAAATAATTAAAACTCAGATCAATATTTCATATCAACGTATTCATTTATTTGGTAAGCAGTCGTAGGCTATAAGATGACCTTCGAATCACCTTCTCACGGTTTATTTTCGCGATAATGACCAGTTCATTGTGTATTATTTAGCCTACATATCTAACCATACTATTCTCTTTCTCGCTGTTTCTAACTTCTGTTTACTTCTAACAACCATCCAAAAGTTTATTTTAAAATGAGTTACTGTTGCTGATGGAGGCTAAGTCTAACATTGATTGGATGGAAATATAAATAGAATATGCCTCACTTCATCTTGAGCTGGTTTTGAATGCCTTCAAGGACACTTGAGGTGGAAGTGGAGCAGTTCTAAGAAATCATTCAGTTGACTTGATGTTGTTTCTCAGTGGCAAATTCTGTGTGGTACATTGCAAGCGTCTAAGATGGCAACAAAGATTATAGCCTGTGTATGGATAAAGGCCTCTGAGTCTTCAAAGCATCTGTGCATTCTCAAGCTGTAAAACGACAGAGTTCTACCAAAGTTAAGGATATCGTAAAAGAGAGTGACAATTTAAGATATAAATTGGCACTGCAGTAGAACTGACAGTGTCAAAGGCAAAATACAGCATTTGAGCCAGTCTAAGTTTAAATGTGTAAGTGAAACTTCACATATGCTCATTTTAACGTTTATAACTAAAGAGTTCTGTTTTCCAATCAGGTGGCTGATTCTGTGATTCCAACGGATCACGTGGAGCCAAATAAGGTGAACATCTACCGCGAAAGGGTGGAGTATGTTGGCTCCAGTAAAGAAAACAACATCTCTATCCTGCTTTGGAACATAACATTCGAGGACGCAGGTGTCTACAACTGCTTTGGCAAAAACCCCAAAGAGAAGGGCAAGAATCACACCGCCTTTTTCACCTTAACTGTTGTAGAGGAACGTAAGTGTAGTGGGGTGGGGAGAGAGGGAGTTACAGAGAGAGAATCAATGATATATGAACGTTACATTTCAAGGACATTATTAAAATAGCTTTGCTTCTCTTCTTGTGTTCTCTTTTTTGTCTTATTTTCTGGCTACCCCTCTCTCAGTAAGGGTGATTGATAACACGCTCACCATTATCATTGCCTCCTGTGTTGGTGGATTCATCGCTTTTTTAATGGCCTTCATGCTGATAAAGAACTTCACTCTGTTTGTTCTCGCAAAGATTGATGAAAAAAAGTGAGTTCATGTTACAGTCCTATGCCCTTTTAAGTGTGACGTTTACCAGATTTTGACCATGTTATTGAAATTGTTTGTGCAAAAAGTGAGGATGCAAAAAATATAAAAACTCTATTTTAAATAAAAAAAAGGTAAATTACTGGTAATCATGAATTACAAAAAAAAAATGGATATAATATATTATAATATTGCTAATTAGTATTCTGTATAAAATATATTATCTATACATGATCTCCCTCTCATTCTGCTTGTTTCTTTCTTTGTCTTTTTCAGTAAGGAGTGCCTTGTCACCTCCTCAGGGATTGATAACACGGAGAACGGTCTGTCGGGCTCCAAATCTACACCAAAGAAAGCATGACAGCGTGCATCCAAACACAGTCACACATGCACTTGAAAACATGGATCAGCCATCATGCTGTGCCCTCTCTGTTCATTCACATATGCGTTTACAAGTGCTATGCTTCTGTTTTAATCACAGAGAGCAATGATAGTATTAAACTAATTTGAATTTCATTCATAATATATCCATGGATGATATTCACATGGCTCATTTTAAACATTTGGTTGACTCGTAGACACAGATATGAATGAAAAGAGGGGCATTATGTATCTCTGCATATATTTACATTTATATATGCATTTAAATATGCACCACATGCAGCCTCATGCACTTTAGTTCATTGACCCACACTGAATCTGTGGGCTATATTTATTCTTATGATAGAAAAAATAAATATTTTCTTCAAACAATGCTTAAGACAGGGATAATGTGCTAATCATTTAGATCATTGGACTGGACTGTAAAACTGTGAAGGGCCCTTAGCCTCAAATGTAGGTGCCTGACTAAAATAGTTGAGAAATGAGTACAGTTGAGAACGCTTCTGAACTTTAGTTCAGAGCTTGTAGTAGAATACTATTTGAGGATTAAGTTTTGTTTAGCACAAGTTTAGAGCAAAGGTCTATGGATTTTTATTGTGAGTCCTTGTGTAAATACAAATGCAGTATTGTTTGTCAAATGGCCATCAGCCTAAATATATCTGTTGTAGAAAGATCAATTATGCAACAATTTTAGGGTAAGTTGTTAAGAGGACACTGGTGATTTGTGCTGTTTCACAGAGACAGACTCTCAGAGTGGATTAAAAAAACTGCACGTTTTAATGCAGTACTTCTGAATAGAGCAAAAAATAAATAAATCAGCAGAACTCTGATTATAATAAGCATGAATGGAGAAAAAAGGCCTTATTGTAACAGTCTTGAGTCCAGTTCAACATAAAACTCATTACCGTTTTTGCTTGAAAATAAAACACAGGTGCCTGTTAATGCTTCTCTCGCCACCTTTTGGCGAGGACAACTAAATCAATGCAGAACATTATGATGCAAAAAAAAAAAAAAAAAGAAAAAAAAAAGAAAAAAGAAATAGAAAACGCTGCAAAATTACAAAAGCCAAACAGTTAGTAAATACAAGCTAATGAATGATACTTGACAATCTGTAGAAATCAATATCCCCTTAGAGAAAACCCTGAATGAAACACTGAAAATGCTGCTTCAGATAATTTTCAATGCATTATAGCATGTTAAATGGCCAGAAGTTTTAGGGATATATGGCTGACTATAACAGTAGAAACATTATATGTAATGCTTTTTTATTGAAATATTGAAACAAATTGTCACATACTTAACAGAATTAGCATCAGCTTTGAAACTGAATATAGCTTGGTGAATTTCCATGCTAAACAAAATATGAATACCAAAAAGGAAAAATATAAATATAACCTTCCAATGCAAACAGACATACTGTGACCTGTAAACCATGCAACTCACCCTACGACATCATGAAAATGCAATATTTAAAGGCAATAAACTCATTGTCATACAGTCATGTAGAACAATAACTAAATGATAGTATACATGATGTAAATATAGATTTACCAAGACATGACTGGATATAGGTATCACAGGTTTTCAGAAGTTTAGCTAATAAGCATTTCAAACTTTCACTTGAAGGATTCAGGGAATTCAGTGGAGACCAGAAAAGGGACTGATGTCAAGCAAGTCTGGTGAGGGGAGGTCTGTTTATTTGATTAGAAGTGAAATGATTGAGAATTAATAAATAAAATTCCCAAATAATCTGTTCTTGAAACTACAGAGCTGCTGTTCAAAACAGAAAATGTCACCTCTAAAAGACAGAGAGCAAATTATCCTGTCATACAAAAAAAGATGTTACCTCCTTTAGTTACATTTTATATTTCATGAAATGAAAATTTTAAGCAAGTTGGTAATCAATAAAAGTAAATCTACTGATCTACCTACGAGAGCTCTGCCTATAGGTACAACCATTATTACTGAATACTTGAAAGAATTTTACAGGTCTTTGGATTTTGCAGTTATTGAGGAATTTTACTGTGAATCCTGGGTGATGCCAAAAGGAGTTAACTCCAGATAAACAGTCAGAGGTTGTAACTGTTTATATATTTCTCGTAGATTTATTATAACTATAGAGCGCAAAATCAGTCTGAGAAATCTGGTAAATTTATACTGAATTTGGACCTGACAAAAACATAGCAATGTAGGTTGTATATCCAGAGCTCTCCTCTCATACCCCTCTGTAATATCACTAAATGTTTAAATTGTCTATGAAAATAGCAATCATTTTCTTTATAGTATTTTTTAAAAATGTATTTATTTTAAAAATGTAGTGGTGTAATTTAAATGATTGGAATTCTGTTGGTTAAAGATTCACTTGAATGTAACCATAACTTCTGTGGTTAAGTCAGGACTCAACTTTCAACAATACTTGAGTCAGTTGTGCTTTGAGTGGATAACTTCTGGCATACATTGAGACTACACTGTCTTTTATTTAAATCTTAATCCTCAGTTTTTTTGTTTTGTTTTTTTTTTAATCTTGTAATGGCACACAAGTTAGTAAATCAATACACATTCAGAGGGCTCTTTAGCTTCATTTAATAGGAGAAATATTGAGAAGGTACATTCATAAATTTTCAAAGCACTTGTACTACCTCTTAAGAAATATTTTTACCATATTATTGTGCTAAACTTGTATTTAATATTTATGCATTTAATAATTTTACGATTTTGGAACAGTGTTTTCTCTTGTTGTTCATTGAAAGAGTTATTCTGCTTGATATTGGGCTTTAAGATCTTAGGGCTTTTAATTAATTAATGCACTATTTAATTAACAGCATATCAGTTTTGTTTGGATTAGCTATTATTTGTCAGGTCATGACGTCCGCCAAGCCTAATTGTGATCAGGCTATCACATCAATCAGAAATTGACCATAATTTTGTGATTTTGTTTTTGAAATGATTTTGTTGAAGCTGTATTGTGCGTCATGTTTTTGTATTGGAGTTTGAATCAAGTTTCACAAACACCCATTTCATGTAGCCAAAACCAACATCCATATCGGTGTTCAGTGTGTCTGTTCACACAAACTGTGATTCTAAAACAGCTTCTGTAAAGCTTTCTGCAGCTCACCATGTGGAAAATCATAAGAAAATGCCAGAGACAAAGCAATATAGAGGATGTGGGAGAAACATTAAAAGTTTGATTGCTTATTTTTAGTTAATCATTTAAATAATTTAAAATGACTGGTGAAATGTATTAAATGGGGAAAACAAACCAGTTGCTTCTGAACAAAATTCTACATCTATTTACAAATTCTGTATTGTGAACATAACTGTAAACTGTTCCTATAGTAATGTGTGTGCAAACTGTACAAATGTTAAGGCATCGGAGTGCCACTGCAGCCATGTTTTTGCAAAGCTGGATCAGAAACATTCAGATGCTTTATAAACGCTAAGCTAAACCAGGCTGCTAACACTAATGTAAGACCAAGGGGAATAGAGGCCTCAGGAGTGAACAATTTGCAAAGTTGCAATCCCTATTCTCAATTTCAGTTCAACACAGACAGACATTGTTTGACATTAGTCCCTGCCAAAACTGAATGTAAAACATATGCTGTATCATAGATGCTCCATTCACCTCATAATACAGAATTCTTGGTCCCATTGTTTCATCAAGCCATCGTGCAGGCCTGTTATTCCCCACGGGACTGGACAGTCATGCATATTATATTTCTTTATTATAAGCTACTAAAATAAAATGTTTTGAATAAAATAAATGTGATGGATTGGTAAATGCATCAAGCTTTATTATTTATTTTTTGCTTTCTACATGCTTTTGGATAGAAAAAAAAAATTAAAACATACAGTACTTTAATAGCTTTATACAGCAGGCTAACTGGAAAATTGCCACAGTGCTACTTCCAGTGAACAAGTGTGAATAAAAAAAAAGCATGATGTTTCGACATAGTACTTATGTCAATTTGAACATCAAGTTCTAAAATTGAATACTTATATTCACACAAACTGATTTCTGTATCGACACACTGAGATGGTGTGTTTTCTCCTTTGTGTCACGAAAGCATGAAGTGATTCATCCATGGTTCACCTCCTCATGGATGTCTCTAAAACGTGACAGTTGATCTTGAATTAGATTTATACTTTATAAATATTCATTTGCACAATCCTGTGACACATACCTCCATTATAGTGTAGATCCAGTCAAGAAGTTGTCTAACATCAGTGTAAACTCCAGGTTTTCCCTCCCGTGCACAGCCCACACCCCAGCTCACTACGCCCAATAATTGCCAGCGAGATGAAAGGTACACAAGCGGACCCCCGCTGTCCCCCTGAAAATGAGTGAATACTAGTCTTGAACTTGAATTCCATTTTGAAATTTCTTACATTGTCTGGATGCATAGACAATATACATCTTTTAAAAGGTAGCCCACTGTATATTTGATTTTTCATTTGTTGTTACCTGACACGCATCTATATTTCCTTCTAAAAATCCAGCACAAAGCATTCTGGGAGTGATGGCGGCACCATAAACAGAGGGTTTGGAACACTCTGACCTGTCAATCAGTGGCAGTGAAGCTTTCTGCAGCACTGAGGGCAGCTCACCTGTGGAAAATGAGAATGAGGAAATGCCAGAGACAAAACAATATAGAGGGTGTGGGAGAAACAGAACAAGAGGTGGACTGCTGATTTGAAATAGGTAGAAGGTCACAGTCCTTCCTTAGAGTCACCAATTATCCATTAAGTGGCAACAAACCCCTTTCCCTCATACCTTTCTCCTTTAGCAATCCCCATCCAGTCACCACAAGCATGTCCTTCACAGACAGCTGGTGCGGGGGTAAACAAACGGGCAAGATCGATTCTAAGGGAAGTATAGGACAGTATAAGCTAGAGAAATGAGTAAGGCTTCTCAAAGGAATCAAGTTAAAAACAACAAAAACCTACTATAAGTGTTCCTTTCATTTTTTTGCATCAAACTTTACAAATTGTTGTGTGTCAAATGTTATGGTTCACATGTATTTTTTTCCCCTACTTATTAATAGGTCATAATTTGCACAAAAAAAAAAAAAGTATCACATTATAAAAGATTGGTAAAGATGCTTAAATGGAGCTTGAGCAATTTGGAATGTCCCTTTAGAGAATAATAAAAGAGTGCATAAGAGTAGGTCACCAGAATGGATGAAGTACTGTACCCCCGATTGTGACAGGCCAGGTGAGTTTTAGCATGGCGATGTCAAAGTCATTGCTCAAGCGGCTGTAGTCCTTGTGGACAACCACCATCTCCACACTGACACCCCTGGATGCTGTATTTTGGGTCTGACCCAACACCACAGTCCATCGACTTAGATCTCGTGTCCGGCTGAGAGTTTGTGAGAAAGAGACAGCAAGACAAAAAAATAAAAAATAACATCCAAGTGGACCAACTGACCCATAGTCATAAATTTAAAAGGGTAAAAATGTGTTCTATTATTGTAAAGAGAAGATGTTATCCAAAAGCAACTGTTTTAGGTTTACCCATTTAAAACACTTTGCCAGTCAACAGAGTGGTTTAAATAAAAAAAAAAAAAAAAAAAAAACAGTTAACTGAAAATCAAAATGCTGACTGAAATTCTGTCCTAGGACACATTAAATGACTCACCTTGTGAAACAGTGAGCAGCTGAAATAATCCAGTGTGTGGACAGTAACGCTCCTCCACACGCGTGCTGGTGGTTCCATTGAAGACTAACCTGCCATGGCCAGTGTTCGATCGCTGTGTCCTCCCCACCAACAATACGGTCCTCTCCCACCACCTCCCCACAGTCTGCATAAGAACAGCAAAGCCATATAAAATAAGACATGCACAAATGATATTAGTAGCCTATGCTTACTAATGCCTGAGTTTTAAATTGAAAAAGAAAGCTTGAGCTAAAATTGACATTCAATTTTGAAGTACAATTAAACATTTGAAATAAAACATTTGTCAAAGGAAAGTCTGTCAAAAGCCTTGAATGTTGGATGTCTTGTTTCAAAGTTTGAAAAAATAAAAAAAAAAGTTACATTTTATAAGCTTTATATACAGATTTATGATAGATTTATGGACCAGGGTTGAACATGCATTTCCCAGAATGTAGTTTTTTTTTTTTTTGCAATTTGCTTTTGCAATTCAGTAAATTACAATTCCTATCATTCCTGTTTAACTTCCTGTGTGCTGTGGCCAATTCCAGCTCATTTTTAATATTCTGAATTTTGCCCAACCCTAGTAGACAAAACCTGATCCATACACACTCTCTCTCTCTCTCTTACTCTCTGTCAGTCATACCTGAGCAGGACACAGACACCACTGAGCCAAAGGAACAATTATCACTGTGAGAGAGAGCATAATTATTTCTATATGTAAATGACATGCACATAGAATTATCACAAATGACTTTACCCAGTGTATCTCACCTGACTGAAAGGAAACTCTGGATGTCAGAGTTTGTTGAGTCATTGCTGACAGTAGCAAATGCATTGTGAGGGTTGAAGAGCAGACTCTTCACTGGGACTCGTGTACTTCGTGGACTCCTGTAATGTAGTGAAATATTTCCTGAATAATATTACGAAAGCACGGCTTTATACTGCACTTAATGGGAAGGTGATGAGATTTCATAGTTCTATCATGACAACTCTGAGAGTTTGGCATGGTATGAATATGACAATATTGATGTATTTGATCTTGGCAGAAAAAAAAATCTGCTTTGCTGCTGCTGTTGATTATAGTTGCAGAGCAAGTACAGAACTTGTCATGCCAATACACACAACATGCTGCTGCTGTACAAGCATACACAAATCACCTCATAACATCTATGGTGGAGCTGGGGAAGGGGAAAGGTTTCTGAAAGTGTGCTGCAAACGACAGGCAAGTATTTTTGAGCAGCTTAATTTAATACTGATCATTGGTTATCAATGACTGTGCCATGTCTGTGCTCTGCTTACGCTGTATATCCCAGTTGCTGACAGGTTAAGCGTGTGTGCTTTGTCCTCCAGTTATCAGCACACACTGTTCTCCATCCACCCTCATTAATGAACACCTGCAGGACCAGTCTGTCCCCCATCAGCCTCACTACAAAAGGTAAAAATAGATGAATCACATGTTCTTCTACAAATGCACCTCTAGTATACTAAACTGAACTGAAAATAAAGGTTCTTTATCTATGGCTCCATGAAGACACAATCTTCTCACTAAGAAAAGTGTATGTGTGCATAATCACCTGGATACGTTTCATTGGTCCGCAGTTTGGATATGCATGCAATCTCATCTTCGTTTCCTGCACAGTCAGCCTTGCCATCACATGCCTTCTCTATTGAAATGAACCTCAGTGAACCAGAGCAGAAGAAAAACTTGGTATTCACCATCCTAATGGCTGGAAGGTGTACAGATAAACAACAAACAGAGAGATTTTTTGGTTATTTGCATGGCAGTTTTAGATTTAGCAGTCAAAGTGATGAAAAGATTGTCATAAAGTGATAAGCATTACAACGGAGAAAAGGAAAGATAACAGAAAGTACAATGGCACGGCAATAGATTCTTACTAAAGTACAACCCCACTATCAAGGCTGCCAGTATGACTAGCACACAGCACACAGTTATGATGGTCAATCTCCAACGTGCTCTGCTCTCCGCTGTCCTCAGCGTGCTTAATTCTCGCCTTCGTTTCAGCTTCAGGGCCATGAGAAACTGGGAGAAGAAAGAAAATCTAGCCAAATCAGTGGAGTTCACTGGTCCTGTAAATAAATATGGTTTTGTTGTCCTCTCTTTAGCCGTGTAGGAGACTTTGCTAATGCTAACTATTTTCTATGGCTAAATACATACAGATTAGTATGTGTGCTTAAACTGGTGTTTGTTTCCTACAGTTCTAATTAGTGAATCTCACAGGTTTCCTAATATATGACTGACTGCCAGCTCACTAGATATGACAGTGTTTAGGGAATTCCTAGTTATCACCTTCACTCAGCTGCTCAGCATTAACTATAATCAGCTGGAGACAGGTTTGATGGGACGGGACTGTGGTTGAATTCAGACCAGCATACTAACACGCTCTTACTATGTCTTGTATGCTAGCCATATATAGCAGAAACAGTAAGAGTAGTATGCTAGTATGCTATTCAAAAATTAAGCCTTTAATTCCAAACTAGGTTTAAATGTACTTCTCAAGCTCCTACACTCTAAAAAATGATGGGTTAAAAACAACCCAAGTTGGGTTAAATATGGACAAACCCAGCAGGTTGGGTTAAAGGGCACCTATTATGCCCTCTTTCACAAGATGTAATATAAGTCTCTGGTCTGGTCAAGTTTCAGCTTAAAATACCCCACAAATTTACCCCTATTTGGGGGTGAGCAAAAACATGCCTTTTACTATATTACTATATTGCTGGCTAAAAAAATAAATCTGAAATTGGCTGAATAAAATGGCTGGGTGTAAAATCCTTTGAGTTCAGATTTATAAACATGAAGAGAATTTCTCAGTGTGATTTAAATTCCTTAAATAATTACAGCAGTTTCTTTCTTTTTTTCTTAAATGGAAGGACTTGTTTTTTATTGCTCATTTTTTGGCATCTAAAAACACACCTTGCTAAACAAAAGCTGTGACGTACAAGATAGGCGTTTAAATATGTCAAACACACACGTATGCGTATGTTTGCCATTTTTGTATTAGAAATGGATTTATGAATGTGATTGTTTTATTTGTGACTGTGTGCATTTGAATGTGTGTAGGTGTGTCCATTATTCACTTTCATTGGATTCACTTTCATTCAGATTCCAATTTTATCTGTGATTATTCATATCTTTGCACTGTCAGACTTAATATATTCAACACTCACATTACTTTGCCTTTATATTGCAGTTGTGTGGGTTATTGAGTGAAATTTGATACATGTGTAAACATACTTGTGTCAATCTGATGGCATCAATTAAGCACCTACAGTAGTTTCCCAAATTCTGTTGTGCTTTCATGAAAGCAGTTGACGGAAAATACTGTGGTGTATCTGCACTACAATGTTTCTATGGAAATGTTAAGAAACTTTGAAGGGCTTCCTGTAAAACCAGTTCAACATGAGTTACTCCATATAGGGTGAGTCTGTACTGCTCTGATGATGTAATAGTTGTACTGTGCCAGTATAGCAGGTGCATGACAGGGAATAAATACATAGCTGAAGTACAGGTAGAGTCTACCTGATCTATTTAAACGGATACTCACATGGAGAACAGACAGGTATGAATACTTTAATACGTAACAAAATATTTCCAAAACAATCATAGATACACCTATTTCGTAATTATTGATTTGTTCTTTTTGTGGTCGGTTTTGATACAACTGTGGTTTTGTTATTTTGTTAATATATTATTGTAAATGTTTAGTGACTAGCACTAAAATTGTATTAGTATCATGTTCTTATTGCTGTAGTGTTTTTCTCTTAGTGATAAGCTTGTGTATTGCGCTACAGTTGTCTTGGTATTGTGTCAGTTGAATTAGTTGACTTGTATCCTTAGTGATTATTAACACAGTATATACATTCTAACTTGATTTGTTTAGAAGTTTTAATAGAAATAAAAATCAGGCATAATATATGCGACCAAGTGAATGATTCACTGTGTGTATTATAAAGAACATGTTCCAACTGGGTGCTGTTAGAGAGAATAAGATCTGCAACATGCCTTAAAAAGGAAGGGCAGATTCTGAACCTCTCAGATCTATCCTGGTAACAACACTGGTTGTGGTTGTGTTTGAAATCAACATTTAAGGTGTCATTTATTGGACAATTATAGAGAACTCACAATAAACTTTCAATCATCTGGATTTTGTTAGACTTACTATAAGTATTTTCATAAAAGTTTATATTACAACAAGACTGTGCGGATAAATAGACAATGCTTTTTCACACCCTTTTCTGCTGGAGTCAGTGCACTATGTGCGGCAAAAATAAGTTTAATGTTGAATCTCTACTGTGTACTCAATATATGGTGCTGCTTATGCAGGTATAATACCATAACCTGTTAATATGGGAGCTGAAAGAAAAATTCTCTGCTTTCTTGTGTAATGTACAACAGGTCTTACACCATTTTATTATAAATGGCAGGTATATAAAAAAAATACTCTTTGTAGTATACCAGAAATCACTTTATTTTGTTGTATAGTGCTGCAGCTGCTGAAAGCACGATGTGTGTGATGTGAACCAGGCCTAATATAAGTCTGGTCTCATTATGAAAAACATTACAACAAATTCAAGACAAAAAATGCTTATAAGTGTAAAAATATGCAATTATATGCAATTAAATAGCTAAGAGACCAGACTGAGATGTCTAAATTGCTCTGTCTCAACTCCATGCAACATCTTTATAATGTCATATAATGTCATATAATGTTTTGAATGTTCTTTGTTTTGGCAATAAGAGAATGGTTCAAATTACCAATAATCAAATTACCTTAAAATTATAACTATGACAATATAATGTGGTAATATACAGTACAGTCCAAAAGTTTGGAACCACTAAGATTTTTAATGTTTTTAAAAGACGTTTCGTCTGCTCACCAAGGCTACATTTATTTAATTAAAAATACAGTAAAAAAAGTAATATTGTGAAATATTAGTACAATTTAAAATAACAATTTTCTATTTGAATATATTTTACAAAGTAATTTATTCCTGTGATGCAAAGCTGAATTTTCAGCATCGTTACTCCAGTCTTCAGTGTCACATGATCCTTCAGAAATCATTCTGATATGCTGATCTGCTGCTCAAGAAACATTTAATGTGTACAATTGTACAAAATATTTGTGTACAATATTTTTTTTCAGGATTATTTGATGAATAGAAAGTTCAAAAGAACAGTTTTTATCTGAAATCTAATCTTTTGTAACATTATAAATGTCTTTACTGCCACTTTTGATTGATTTAATGCATCCTTGCTGAATAAAAGTATTAATTTCTTTCATTTCTTTTAAAAAAAATAAAAATTTAAATTCTTACTGACCCCAAACGTTTGAACGGTAGTGTATAATGCTACAGAAGCTTTGTATTTCAGATAAATGCTGTTCTTTTTAACTTTCTATTCATCAAGGAATCCTGAAAAAAAAAGAAGTACACAACTGTTTTCAACATTGAAAATAATCATAAATGTTTATGGAGCAGCAAATCAGCATATTAGAATGATTTCTGAAGGATCATGTGACACTGAAGACTGGAGTAACGATGCTGAAAATTCAGCTTTGCATCACAGGAATAAATTATCTTGTCAAATATATTTAAATAGTACACAGTTATTTTAAATTGTAATAATATTTCACAATATTACTGTTTTTTTACTGTATTTTTAAATTAAATAAATGTAGCCTTGGTGAGCTTCTTTTAAAAACATTAAAAATCTTAGTGGTTCCAAACTTTTGGACTGTACTGTATGTACTAAACATGACAAATAATTACTCTTCAAATGACTGTTTTAAGGTCAAATCTGTCCTTGTTAAACAGAAAAGCAGTCCCACTGCATAAATATGAGAATATAAGTCTTATCATCAATGTATAAACAATTCATTTGAAATCTGATTGGTAGTAGTTGTTTACAGTGAATTTAACTGAATGACAGATGAGAACGAACAGTGTAAGATATTAATTACCTTAAATGCTACTTAAATATCTTGCATTTATTTTATGAATACAGGCTGAGGCTCCACCGTCATATGACTCTGTGGTGAATCAGAACATCCCTCCACCTTCATATCCGAGTCTTCAGATATTGTCGACTACCCAAATCCAGCCGTACAGCATACCTCAACCAATACCTCAAACACCTGCACCTTGTGTAGTAGAGACAAGTCATACTACAAGTAATACTAATAAAATGGACACCTTATACACACATAGGTCATAGAGCAATAAATCATTTTAGAGTGTCAATAGCCATTTTTGTTTGCTTTTTGCAGTCCCGACACAGAGAAGGCAAGCTCTCCCATACAAGAGCAAAAGGTGTTGCTATGGAGGGTCTAGTGGTACTGTTGTTGTTGTAGTGTTGGTTGTAATCGCCATCTGGCTGGGAGGTAAGCACATATTTTAATGTCATATTCACAGTTGTGCTGTTCTGCCCAAATCATAATATACTGTAGCTATTTTGGGTTGTGTGTACTGTATTGTGTCACCTAAAAGCTTAAACTCTTACATAACTTTAGTAAATTTGAATTTTGTCCATGAAGAGTAACTTCATTTTTCAACTGCTGCACAGTGCGTTATGGGCCGTCACTGTGGGCTCTCTCCGAGAGAGAAACAGGGACAGACACATGCCCTCCTTCCTCAGTTGACTGTGATGGGAAGAGAGACTGTTCTCAAGGCAGTGATGAATCTCACTGTGGTTAGTGTCAATCACATAAAAATATATGTAAATAATGAAGTGATTTTTTAAAATCTCTTTTCATTTGGAAATCATATACGCTAATTTGCCTTTAATCTTTCTATAGTGCGGTTTGGTACAGCAAATGAATTGCAGGTCATGACCTCCAAGTCCAGGCTCTTCTTCCCAGTCTGCGCACAGGGCTGGAATAAAAACCTAGCTGACCAAACCTGCCAACAGCTTGGCTTCAGACAGTAAGTATACTGTATTTTCGTTTGTTACATTTAACCTGGTTTTCACCATGAAAAAAGCCATGGAAGCTGGCATGGCGTTGAATCCCAAGCAAACAAACATTAGATAATATTACAGATCTATGTATGAATTTGTATTCATGTGTGTTTTGGTTTATGTGCTCCACAGGAGTCATATTTATAGTGTCTTGCAAACCAACTCACCCTCCTTTCAAAGTGTGAACAGTCAGTTTACAAACACCATCCAGGGGAGCGTTAATTTGAGGTAAAACATTTTTTTTAAACAAAACAAAAACTGGTATAATTTACTGCTGAAAAAACAATGGAAGCATAAATCTCAAGCAGAAAAAATAGCATAACCCACATAGAACAAAAACACTCCAGAAAAGTTATGGCAGAAGTTATAAATCTATTCTAATGCTCATGTTTATGCTAAATACCAGATTCTATGGCCTTACAAAACTTTAAATAAAACACCGATTTGGATTTGCCACAGGATAAATGTACAGTCAATAGGAAGCATTTGCTGACATCTTTTTAAAATGCTGTCTAATAAACTGTGTAGTCTATTGACATTAATTATTAGGCAAAAAGGCTGTTTTTCAATATCCCTGAAATAGCAACAGATTCTTTACAGCAATTTCATATGAATTCACAAAATGTGATTTGTATGCAAATGTATGTTTTGTTTTTGTTTTTTTTGGGGGGCGGGGGGGTAATCATGAAAGTCCACCACTTAACCTAATTCAGTGGGTCATAAGTAGATCATATAAAAACAGACGAATAAGATGATTATGAATTGCCATTACATTTTTTTTTTTTTTTTTTTTGGAATAGACCTAGAACACAGTCTGAATTCAAATTAATTTCCCCATCTGCAGTTAAGAAAGACCATAAATAGGTTTACAAAGCATTGTGAAGATGGCAATGCGTGATAATGTATTAAATAATTAAGTGTATTTAGATGCAGAAAGGTGTAAAGAAATCCAACAAAACAGAAAATACTCTTGGTCTCAATTGTGTGTGTAACAATGTTGTTTTAATTGTAGTACGTCCTGTCCTGGTCAGCAGACCGTGTCCCTGAGCTGCAGCAGTGAGTATCCTGCACTGTTGCTAAATGTTATTGCCACATGATAATGCTATCTAAGTCTAAACAGTCTCTTTTTTTCCCTCCTGTTCTTTCTCTGTTCAGAATGTGGAAAGCCACCGGTCTCCACGAGGATCATAGGGGGAAATGCGGCTGTTGACGGTCAGTGGCCGTGGCAGGCCAGTCTGCATTTCAAAGGGTATCACACGTGTGGAGGAACTCTGTTGACTCAAGACTTCATCATTACCGCTGCTCACTGCTTCCCCAAGTCAGTATACATTACATTAGATTTGATGACTAGTCTACATGTTGGAAACAACATTGTATTATGTAATTAAAATTAAGATTAATGAATACCTTAAACAATTTCCAAAAAGCATGGATGGATGAACAAATGAATGAATTTAGCTTTTCCCCCTCTTTTCTTAGAGAAAATCCCAGCTATCAGTTGCCTAGTAACTGGAAAGTGTATATTGGTTTGGTGTCCCAGCTCCAGCTTCCCAGCCCATATCTTGTAAAGCAAATCATTTTACATGGGAAATATGACCCAGTGACAAAAAACAATGACATTGCCTTGCTAAAACTCAGTAAACAGGCCAGTGAGTTTATACACACACGCACAAACACAGAGTTACAAATATTTTATTACTCAAGAACATTATATGATGTAAGATACATAAATATTTGTGCAAGTCATAGCTTAACTGATCTAATTCTGTAGCTATTAACCATACATGTTTAAATTACCATAAATATAAGTCAAGAGGCATTTATGACCACTGACGGGTTTCTTTTTTTTTTTTTACATTCTGTTAAAGGTAATATACAGCCTATCTGTCTGCCTGTGTTTGGCCAGACATTTTCTCCTGCCCAGCAGTGCTATACTACTGGTTTTGGAGTTACCCGGCAAGGGGCTGGTATGTATGTGTAAAATGTGTATGTCTTTTGTTGTCTGAATTTGCATGTAGACTATTAATAACACTGGCATCTCTCAACATGTTTGTTTGCAGACAGTAGTCCCACTTCTTTGATGGAGGTCAAAGTAGACCTGATAGACTCATCTGTGTGTAACTCACTTACTGTTTATAACGGACAAATCACTGAGAATATGCAGTGTGCAGGAGATCTTATGGGAGGGAAAGACTCCTGCCAGGTTAGATACATTCTCATATTCAAAAGCTTGCTGTCTTCGCATGCAAATAGTGCCACCTTTTGGAACAATATGATATTGCAGTTTAAACTTTGTAATGCTAATGTTGGGCGTAGAATTTAGTAGGGACGCTAGTGATATGCCCCTACCAGTAGCTATACAGCGACTACTGAATTGTCCCTAGCAATAATTTTGATCAAACAATTAAATATTTAAATGCAACCACTGTAATTTTGGCCGCATCTTAAAATGGGTCGTACCAATCACGTTACCTGAGAAGACAAATAGTCTACGTTAGAAAACTGCATGGGCTCTTTCAAGGACGTGCATTAGCTAATGTATGAACGGATAACATGTTAGACAAAGACTCTTTGAACAGTTCAGTTGAATAATAGAGTTCAATAACTTAAACGGTTATTTCACCCAAAAATGAAACTTATGTAATTTATTATTCACCCTTATGTCAAATTCGATGGCTCACTCAGTGACACCTCTATTGAGAGCAAAGCCATTCAAACTCTGAAGGTCCATAAAGGTACTAAAAACATATTTGAAACAGTTCATGTGAGTTCAGTGGTTCTATCTTAATATTATAAAGTGACAATAATACTTTTTGTGGGCCAAAAAAAACAAAACAAAATAATGACTTTTCAACAATATCTATGTGGGGCGATTTCAAAACACTTCATGAAGCTTTTGAGCTTTATGAATCTTTTGTTTCGAATCAGTGATTCGGATCTCCTATCAAACGGCTAGACTGCTGAAATAACGTGACTTTGGCGCTCTGATTCACTGATTCGATTCGTAAAGCTCTGAAGCAGCTTTGAAATCGGCCCATAACTATATTGTTGAAAAGTCTATTATTATGGACCTTGAGAGTTTGAATGGCTTTGCTCTCAATAAAGGCCTCACTGAGCCATTGGATTTCATCAACAATATCTTAATTTGTGTTCGGAAGATGAACACAACGGCTGTAGAACGATATGAGGGTGAGTAATAAATGACATTATTTTAATTTTTGGGTGAACTAACCCCAAAAATGAAAATTCTGTCATCATTTACTCACCCTCAAGTAGTTCCCAACCTGTACGAATTTCTTTCTGCTGCTGAACACAAAAGAAGATATTTTGAAGAATGTCAGTAACCAAACAGATCTCTCTTATTTTTCCTACTATTGTAAATGGGGGACGAGATCTGTTGGCTGCATAATCAAGATTATGTTACTAGTTACAAGCGAGTTCCCATATCTATATCTATAAAAAAGTTCTGTCTTCTTCTTCCTCACTTTTAATTCTCTATCTCTCAGGGCGACAGTGGGGGTCCATTGGTGTGTAAAGCTGATGATCAATGGTTTCTCACAGGCGTTACAAGTTGGGGAGATGGCTGTGGAAAGAAGAACCGTCCAGGGGTCTACAGTAACGTAGGGCAACTTTTAATGTGGATATATGGCAAGATGCAGGTAAAACCACATTACTGTTACACACACACACACACACACACACACACACACACACACACACACACACACACACACACACACACACACACACACACACACACACACACATACATTAAAGTACACTGATATTAAATGTAAATGAAGATACTGACACAAAACGTTGTGAATTCATCATGACTTTTACATACCTTTATTTCTTCTTTCTCTTTCTTATCCCTCTGTTTTATCATCTCTGTTTTCTTCATTACAGCAAGAGCGACCCTGACCTTCTGCGACCTTGAAGAACAAATATTCACTCTACTCTGCTGCGTACACATCACTGATTTGACATTTTGCACAGAATTAATCTGATTTACTGATTTTTTAATGTGAAACAGTATAGATGACCTGTACTACTGTAGTAAATATAGATTTCTGTTACATTTTAAATTAATTATTTAAATGATGAAGATCCAAAGAGTCTTTATTCCTTTTGTAAATAAGAAGTCTTTTATTCTGGAGATATGAATGTTTGTGAATAAAACATTACTGTTTTAGGAGCAAATCATTTAAGCAGTACAGTTCTCTCTGTGTTGTATATTGTGTATTATGTACTGAGTAGGTCATCATCTACTTTCTCCTAACAATACATGTGACATAAAAAAGAGTTTCAAAAACATTTAGTGCCTTTTTCATTGTACAGTGGAGCAGCATATTGAACCAAATTGTCCTTCACTCTGAGAGTAAAACAGCAGGCTGTGATGGTTTTATTTGAGCTTTTTAGCCAAAATTTGCTGAAAATTAAAACAGCGCTACTGAAGACAAATTCTTTCCTCTCTGAAAAGGTGAAAGTTGGCAGGATCTTTTAACATAGACATAATCATTAACTTTACAAAGAATACCCCACTTAGTCCCTTTTTATACTCTGATAGATTTATCTTCAAGCTTATTAAAGTGGAAGAGAGTAAACTCACACTTGCTGTATGTGGACAGAAGAGAGGGTCGACTGAAGTCACTATTTTCCACTTGCACTATTTGAAAACAAGATAACTCCAATCTGTTTTATGAATACTCCTACTCGAAACTAAAGTGATTAGTTATGTATTTGTTCTACACTTTTTTTATTTGTTCTTTAGAAAATGACAGATTAATATTTAACTACCCACTGAAATAGAACTAACAGATAAACTAACTCTTTGGAGTCCTTCATAGTGTATATTACAAAATGCGTGAAAATTACAGAGTAAATAATATTTTGGAGTTTACATCACGAGTTTATTTTATTTATGTTTTTATTTATCTTATATCAGATTAGTTGGCCTTAAGAGACTGAATCTGTCTCTCATGGTCTGCTTGTTTCTCAATGAGCTTCAGCGCCCTTGTCAGCTTATTGCAAGGGCACATTCACCACAGCTCAATGGTTAGATATTAAGAAATGACCCAAAGGCTTGTGTTTATGTGCGTGTTTTGAAGTTTACTGGATAAGACAGGGCGGAATAAAATGGTTTGAAGGTCGTTAATTGTGAAGCACACACACTCTCTCTCCTCCCTGTAACTCATACTGATTTGTCATTCGCTCTACCAGTTCAATTCCACCTTCGGAGAGTTTAAGGAGCTCCCGGCAAACAACTAAACTCCTCTCTCACTTTTACTTTCACACACATATATCACATTTGAGGAATTACCATCTCTGAAACTTTGAGATCCAGCACCACAGTTAACGATGGGAGTGGGTAAGTTTGATTTAGCTTTATGAACTATTTTGATAATCAGTACTTATCAAAACTAACTTTTTTCTTTTTAAAAGATTTTATTTATCACACAACTTAAATGGATAGTTGCCTCAAAAATAGATAATGTAATCATTTACTCATATTCATGTCGGTCCAAACCTGTATGACTTTCTTTCTTCTGCGTAACACAAACCACACAGTTTTGGTTGAGGACAGAATATTCATTTTTGGGTTAACTATCCAATTAAAAATATTTAGACATCTATTAGAGAATGTAAGAATAATATTTACCTTAAGTTTAAAGTTAACATGATACCTTTTTTTTGTTCTCTCTTAAGAACAAACAGAGTATTCGGATGCTGATTTCACCTATGGTAAGAACGTCTGATGGTTACTTATACTCCTTTAAATTAAACTGACTGTGGAGTAATCATAACGCATTTTAAAGTTGACTTATGTTGCAGAATATATCTCAAGGGAACAGTCTTGCTCACATGAGCCAGTCAACAAAAAGAATTTTTAGTTGTACAACTTTTCATGCAAAGCTTTGTTTAGGAACGCTTTTGTGGATATCTTGTTTGTAACTATCTATGTGTGCGCTTATGCCAGATTATGAGTTAATCAGAAGAGGTGGGCTGATCTTTGCAGCCGTTTTGTTCTGTTTGGGCATGGCTATCATATTCAGTGAGTATGTCTAGATTTATGCAATCTACAGCATGTCCTCTCTGCATACATTTTAATAAAGATTACCATCAAACATACCATCCTTTTATAGTCAAATGTTATCTTTTCTGGCAGGCAAAAAGCTCAAGTGTGGAAACAAGTCATCTGCTAAGTAAGGCACACACGATATTCATACTGTAAAAAGATATAATAAAAGATAACACACACACACACACATTGGGTTTTTATGTTTTATTGGATCATTCCATAGACATAATGATTTTATACTGTACAAACTGTATATTCTATCCCCTAACCCTAAACCTACCCATCACAGAAAACTTTCTGCATTTTTACATTTCCAAAAACATTACTTGTATAATTTATAAGCTGTTTTCCTTATGGGGACCAAAAAAAAATGTGTCCACTATAATTTCAGATATTGCTATCTTAGTAGGAATAATTGTCCCAATGACATAGGGTATATCTGAACCACACACACACACACACACACACACACACACACACACACACACACACACACACACACACACACACACACACACACACACACACACACACACACACACACATTCTCTCTCTATTACCTCTTGGTGTGTCTTTTCTTTATATGCTTGAGGACAATGATCATTGACCTCTCCTTCATTAACTTTTACTGTGAGCATGCACATGCATTAACATATTGTTATACTTTATCAAGCATATTTATAGCAAAAATTATGTAATGTATTATAAGTAAATGCCCTGATTTTATGTCAAGAAAGCATTTTTCAATGACTTTTAAAAGGTAATTGTCTTTTATTACTTCCTCACACATTTATCTCAGAAACTCTGAATGAAAATATAGATTCACAACATTGTGTAAATGTACTTGATGTGCAAAGAATGTTGATGGACAAGATTCCCATTTATTCAATAATAATTTTTTTTTTTTTTTTTTTTTTTTTTTTTTTTTTGCAGGTAATGGGACACCTCAATATATTCACCAAGGACAACCCTTTCATGATCACTTTCATGATCTCAACTTGCATGTTTTTTTGTTTTGTTTGATGAATATTGTACTTTCCATTGACATGATCTATGTACACAATCACAATAAAATGAAAAAAATGACTTAAAAATGGTCCTGTGGAAATCACCTTATAATTTTACACATGAAGTGACAGTAGCCTATAATTAAATATAATAAACTGGTAAATAGTGAGTACTGCCGATGTCAAAAATCTTGATAGGCTGTGTGAAATTTGACAAATGAATGAGTATTTATTTGTTTGAGATACTGCTTCACACCATTATTTTTTTTAGAATTTTAGATACGATCACAATCATCTGCAACAGCATCAATCACTCTGTCTTTGAAAGGATGCTGCTTCGCCTTTAGGTCGGGCCTGCGTCCGCGTGCGCGCGCTCGAGCTCGGCTCTTGTAATTGGCTCAGCGCTGTGCTGTTGTCCATGCGCCACTGGGCGAGTCTCGGCTGTCTCAGTAACCCTCTTTTATCCTCAAAAAAGGAGAGCGAAAGAGGGCAGACTCAGAGTTGGGTTCGGGCGGATGGACCGCCATTATTGGGAGCCTTGGACAACCACTTTCACCCACACGCACATATATATCCTAACATTTAAAGACATGCGTGGCCCAGATTGCTCGTGATTTGGCTACGAAAAACTGGATGTTGTGTCTCAGTGTAAAGGCATCGCTGCATGCTGTCTGCACACGATGAATTTAGCATTTTATAGCCACAACAAAGGGCATTATAATTGACCAAAACCAACGTGCTTAGGCCGGACATTAAAACAAGCCTTTTTCCCCGCACGGAAACGACTGGCCTCCAAGAAAGGACATTTCTTTGTTTGGATATGTTTAGCCGTCGGTGGATTTTCACAGCCGTTTCTATACTAACGCGAGATCAGTAAGTTGCGTCTGACAAAAATATCGCCTGGAAACTGCAAGTCTGTCAAGCCACAATCAAAGATCCCCCAAGGAATTTAATGTCCTCGGCTTTTTACTTAGTCTTTTGTTTTCCTTTCTTTGTGGTTTCTAACAACATTGGCCGAGCCGGTTGTAAGCCCTCTCGCGCTGGCCTGGAAGAGAAGGCAAGGGGAGGACGGAGAAAGGCACTGGTATGTATGTATTCTCCCCGGTGTTTCATTAAAATCGATATTAGCGAGCAAAGTAGTCTGTGTCACCTGCTACGTGACAGTTTTCAGCCTTCAAGAAGCATATAAACAGTATCTTTATTAAATAAGGAGTAGAGTAGCACTGAAGGGGAGTTGTATGTTTAAATAAAAGTGATTGCTGTCTGTTGTGCAGCAGCGACATGGTTGCATTGTAAACGGATTTATCTCGCACTCTTATAATCTCAGAATGTTATAAGTTGGCAGAATATTTTCTCACGTGATGTGCACCTTGTTAGTTGCCAAGTAACACTGGACGGAATTGCAGAGCATTTAATTGTAAAATACACCAACGGGTAGTACCGTAGATGAGTCGCGCTAATTTTATTATAGCTGCATACCCTGTTTTATATATACGTGGGGGAAATGTCACAGACAGTAGTGTAATTTCTGTTGCAGTACCACTCACAGCTGAGCCGCTCACAGAAAGGCAGTTCTGAACCATGACATCCGCATTACGTAGCTGGTATTTCTTGCTTAGGATATGCTAGGCCTTGGCTTTTTAGGATGAAATCCTTTATCTGTTGCTTTCTTTAGGGTTCAGAATTTCAGATGTGTATTTTGCGTGAAGAGTGTGCTGTGATGTCTTTATTTTTTCCATACACATACAGCCAAGACAGTGTTTGATGTATGCTCAAGCCATATATTTCTCAATGTCTAGCATCACAGTGGGCTACAGCCAGGGCCAGGCTGGGAAATCTCACATTCATCCAGGCCATCCCATATACCCACAACAAATTTTGGAACCACAGACAACCCTATTTGTTGTATTGGCATCACATAAACAGTTTAAATCCTTAGGCTGGGGCCATGAAAAATAATTAAAAGTTCTCCCTTGTACTGTGCCTTCACTTCCATTTTTGTTTTCCTTCTCTTCATTTTACCTGATAACTCTCCGTCTCTCCCTAGTGTGTGTCCCGAACTGTCTCAACCTTGTTTCAAAAGAACCACCTCATTGTATTTTTTTGCAGATAATCTAAATTTGTTTTGGTTTCATTCAAAGTATTACATTAGGACAGTGTGTTGTTGTTGGGGTTGTTCCTGGGATTCGGTGGCTTTTGTGTCCACGGTAAAGATCATGATCTTACTGCCTTAAAATGTTGAACAATGTCAATTTCTAAAGCTGTCTTGGTCATAAATGAAATCATTTGAGACACCTCCATATATCATCATATGTGATTCACACACACAATATTTTTTTGTATTGAGTATATCAGAAATTATTCTTTCTAATGAATATATTTTTCAATTGTTAGATTTAATTGAAAAAATAATAATTAATAAAGAGTTTTAGTTTGTCCCTCAAATGATCCACTCTGTACATCATAAAGCAGCCATCACGTCTTTGGAGGGAAACAACATGGGAGTGTGATTGAGATCCTCTATTATTTTAGTTGCCTATTTTTACACATTTTATCAAATTTGATGTGGTCGACCTTAAAGACACAGTATGTAAGTTTTTGCATTAAAATATCCAAAAACCACTAGCACAGTGTTATATATATATTTTTTCAATTGTGCCCTTATCCCAAATGATTATCCCAAATGTTTCCAACAATGTTTAAATCCAGAGAAATGTTGACCAGTGTAATGATTTGTGTCATTGCATTGCCTGCCAATGACGTTGTATCTGCGTTACCCTCAATTTCCGGCCCGATTTCCGTAAAAACCATGTAAACACCAAAGAAACTTTAATATATTATGCAGTTTATTAGACAACCGTTTGGAGACCTTTATCTACAGAAAACTAATTGTTTTATTTATATATATATATATATATATATATATATATATATAACAGTATAATTAGAGCTTTATTTGTAGTAACAGTAATACAGCATTTTCTCCAATATATGTTTAAAATTGCATGCCAAGCAACATAAGTCCATCCAGCTTTTATTAATATCGATCTATGTTACTGCAGTGTGCAACAGGTGTCTCATACCAGCCACCAAGTGAACGCACAGAGTAACGCATATAACATGACTTTTAACACACTCAAACGTATTTTTAGTATGATTGTTTTGACCAAGTAATATTTAGTTCATTACATTTATATAGCACTTTTCTGGGTGCTCAAAGTGCTTCACACATGGAAGGGGGAATCTCCTCAACCACCACCAATGTGCAGCATCCACGTGGATGATGCGACGGCAACCATATTGCACCAGAACACCCACCACACACCAGCTTATTGGAGGAGAGGAGACAGAGTGATGAAGCCAATCATATATGGGGAAGATTAGGAGGCCATGATTGACAGAGGCCAGTGGGCAAATTTGGCCAGGATGTCGGGGTAAAACAGTGCTATGTTACCCCACAATTTTAATTCGTCAAATAAAGTGATCTGTATGAGTAGTAATTCAGCACTTGCGCCTGTTTCATTAGAATTAAACAAAACAATGTGAATTTATGTGATCAAACGTAACCGACAAAACGAAAGGAGCAGCAGCGGCCGACTGTGGCATATAAGCGTAATAAAAACAGCAACGTAATGTCCTGGGCTTTCAACCCTACGTTGCTTAGTTATATTAAAACTGTAATATATTAGCTCACCCATGAACATGATTTCCTGTCAGATTGCTTTCCTTTGACTGGCTGAGGTGAAGACGACAACTCCCATGATTCCACGCTAATTAAACAGCGTCATCAAGCGACCTCTAGTGGCGAAAATTACATATTGTGCCTTTAATACGTCACTCTGTTGAGGGAAATATGAAAGAAGTTTTTGATCTTCCATTTAATTTATTTTGTTTAATAAGTGTTTACATTTATTTACCTGAGCTTGACCAAAATAATTTTTCAAATGTTTTACATCACCCTGTCATAATTACACAATTTCTTTTAAATAGACATCAATGACACTCTTTACTGAGCACTCACACAGATGGGAGTTTGAAAGCAGGTGTCTATCAGTGGACCGGCCTGCTTTAAAACGTTCCCACTTTCAAAATTCAAACACTTCTGTATGATTTCAAACGCTCCCGTGTGTTGATCATTGTAACCAATTACAGACATATATGTTGAGCGTGTGAACATAATGGCCAATCAGAGGTGTTTACGAATCTGCTCAAGGAGTCACATTTTTAAAATTTCATTACTAACTTGGTATTGAAGTCTATACTTTTGACAACACTTTTAAATAAGACCGCTTGACGCAGGTTTTTCAGAGAGACTGAAAATAAAAGATGATGCAGTAAGGACTATATTGGATTCACCGGTAATGTAACAACACATATGTGTGTAAGAGTGTTTTTACCATGTCACTATTGCTTTGTCTGTTACAGGTCATTTGATATGTACTGAATAATATATATATATATATATATATATATATATATATATATATATATATATATATATATATATATATATATACTCTAGCACCATAGTCACACTGAATAGTTGTGATTTGCTGTTCTTTCCTTTGCTTTGGCATTTATGGGGTTAGATTCGTGGATACAAAAGAAAGGACATAGAGAACGCTGGTTTTGTTATTGTTTTGATTCTCAGCCATTCGCTGTAATTCTGAATAAAAGCTTCAGTGAGTGAGATTTTGTCATCATTTTATTTAAAACAAGATACTGCAAATGACAATGATGAATACGTTTTTCACTTTTGAAAAAGATGAACAGTGAATAGCCTATAAGTGCGACAAACAATGGTATATTCATAATTAATTTACACACAACACCGCAAGTTATCGTTTGTCAACTATAACTATTTGTCACAAATCAGTGAAGAACAAAACACTACTGAGGTTGTGTTGCTGGGAGACGCAACTTTCTGCTTAGTTTGGAAATATTTTAGTTAGCAAAATAGAACAAAAAGTCAAAATTGACAAAATTGTTTTCAATTCAAATTTTCAATTCATATAATTAACCTAATGTATAAAATGAATATCACATTTGTAATCATACTGATATTTGAGAAAATAGCACTCTTGCTTGTGCTATTATTGCTTATCTATATTATGTTATAAACACAAAATACAAGAACTCATACAAGAACTCATACAAGGGCAATTTATATCTTGAATTTTGGGGGCATTTTTGTTTTTCCGACCTTTTTTCCTTGCATTTCCGACCTTGCACGAGGCTATTTTATGTCAGACTAACTACAATGCCAGACTAACTTGTTTGTTATTAAGCTTAATGGAGGGCTATTGCCTAATAGGCTGACCGTATTGAGATGTTTTAATAATGGTTTAATTTCACACCAGTGACACAAACAGTGTCGAAGTTTAGGGCAAACATTGTTACCTGTCTGTCACCAATGAAGGCAGACCGGGGAGACGTGAATGGTGCTCGTCTGTTCTATAGAGCGCTGTGGTGGCTGCGACATTTAATATCGGAGGGTGGGAGGGGCTTGTGCGGTCTTGCAGAATTATTAAGAATAAGTTGTCAGGCACACACTGAGAACTGTTTGAGAATTGATGCCACAGGCCAAATTTAAACAAAAATTAAACCATAAAAAATGTCTTGCAAAAAGGGCACTTATCTAGTCCGAGACCTAAAGGGCAGGAGCTTGACCACCTCTTAGGGTCTATCTGTGCACACATACCTTAATTTAATTGTTACTTTTTAACTACTTGATACAGCACCAATTAAGTGATAAATTAAGTTGCTGCAAAATGGGATCAAGAACTGTTGTCAAAGTTATCTTGTTTCATATTATTTAAATAAATTATTTTTAATAATGATCTGAAGTGATAAGGCCCTTAGATAACGGTTCACCCCAAAATGGAAATTCTTTAAGAACTCATATGAATGTTTCTTTTGTGGAACACACTAGGTGAATTTAAGAATATTTTGCTCACTCTTTTCAGTATAATGTAAATGGATGAGTATTGGGGCTGTCAAGCTATGAAATGACTGAAAAAGCATCATAAAAGTAGCCCAACAACATAAATTTTGGACTGTTTTTCAAACAAAGATATAATATGGCTTCACAAGACATGGAATATAGACATAGCCCATTATATTGGCCACTTAAGATGCTTTTATGGTGCTTTTGTGTCATTTTCTGAAGCTTGAAAGCTCCAGTCCCCATTCATTCATGGAAATTGTATTTAAATTTTTCTCTTTGCATTCCATAGATAAAAGACAGCCGTGTGGGTTTGGAATGATATATAAGTGAGGAAATAACAATTTTCTGGGTGTGCTATTTTACTGGAAATGATAAAGAGATGGATAAAAAAAAAGAAATTATTTAATACTGTTGATATTCTATTCACCAGTTCTTAGTAGTTTACATGTGCTTGCTATTAGGTCATGCTCTTTAATTCATTTGAAGTTAGCCTTTTTTGTAGTCTAACTGTTTGTCCCTAACTGGTTCAGTGTGCAGCAAACTGGTGGATGCTCATTTGGAATGAACATCCACCTATAACACCCTAGCAATCACATAGCAGCTAGGAATGCTAACGATTAATTGATGATTGATTAATTGTATAATAATTTAATCGATAAAACTTATTGATGGTCAATTAAGCAAGGTAATCATATGAGGAGTATCACCCAAACCTATTTTGAAATAATTGTGTGTGTATTTGTCTGTTCAGGCATAAGGCGATGTGAAAAAGGAGGACTAAATTTTGTTTGCAACAATCTTAAGCATTATTGAAGAAACATTATTATACATTATTAGCAACATATAATTGAAATTCTCAATGTAGATTGTTAGGTA
Source organism: Chanodichthys erythropterus (assembly GCF_024489055.1). Taxonomy (NCBI): domain Eukaryota; kingdom Metazoa; phylum Chordata; class Actinopteri; order Cypriniformes; family Xenocyprididae; genus Chanodichthys; species Chanodichthys erythropterus. Next base: position 38,916,963 of record NC_090233.1, on the reverse strand, counting down.
CTTTAAGGGGTTTAGTGTTTAATGTACGGTTATATTGTTACATGAATATCATTTTAATATCTCTCAGAATTATTAAAGTAGTTTTATATTTCATCAATTTTCCTTTTAGGCAAACAAAGCACATAATTTTGCTTTGATAATAATTTGTTTATTCTTTCTCTCTCTCTCTCTCCCCCTTTGTCATTTAGGTTAGCCCCAATTCCTGCTTCTGCCTTCTTCACTTTTTCATGTCCTGCTTCTTATCTCTCATTAGTCCCCTCTAATATGGCCAAAAAAATGCAAGCAGCTGTCTTGACCTGAAAGAATGATTGAAACATCAAAACTAAAGCCTCAATTGTAAATCAAATACAGGTCTCTCATTTCAACATTTTATGGACACGTTTTAAAGAGTCTGCCTCTGTCAACCTTTGGGGCATAGCAAGATGAATGCCTGTGTACGATGATGGCTAAAAAGCAAGAATCCCGAATGCCTATCTACAGCCTTGTTGTTGTAGGCCTGTCGGGAACTGAGAAGGAGAAAGGGCAATGTGGAGTTGGAAAATCCTGCCTTTGTAACCGTTTTGTCCGCCCCAGTGCGGACGACTTCCATCTTGATCACACTTCTGTGCTAAGTACCAGTGACTTCGGTGGCCGGGTTGTCAACAATGACCATTTCCTGTTCTGGGGAGAGGTGGGTAGAGTTTTGGAAGATGGTGCAGACTGCAGGATGCATGTGGTTGAGCAGACAGAATTCATTGATGACCAGACATTCCAGCCCCATCGCAGCACAGCCTTACAGCCCTACATCAAAAGAGCTGCCTCCACTAAACTGGCTTCTGCTGAAAAACTCATGTACTTCTGCACTGATCAGTTGGGACTGGAGCAAGATTTCGAACAGAAGCAAATGCCCGAAGGCAAGTTGCAGGTGGATGGATTTCTGCTTTGTGTTGATGTCAGTCGTGGTATGAACCGAAACTTTGATGAACAAATGAAATTTGTTACCAACTTATACAATCACTTAAGCAAGACAAAAAAGCCTATTGTGTTGGTTCTCACTAAGTGTGATGAGGGTGTGGAGCGATACATCAAGGATTCTCATACTTTTGCCATTACAAAAAAGAACTTGCAAGTTGTTGAGACTTCGGCACGGTCCAACGTCAATGTTGACTTGGCTTTCCTTACCTTGATACAGCTCATTGATAAGGGAAGAGGTAAGCCCAAAATCATACCTTACTTTGAAGCATTGAAACACCAGAGTCAACTGATTGCCTCTGCAAAAGACCGCTATGAGTGGTTGGTGAACCACATAGTGAAGAATCACAATGAAATTTGGCCCAACATCAGCCGTCGAATGCAGACTTCACCTGAATACAAGGAGTATGTATTTTTAGAAGGTACGGGTAAGGCTAAGAAGCTTTTTCAACAACATATTCACCGGCTAAAACAGGATCATATTGAAAAGCGTCGTAAAGCATACTTGAGCGCTCTTCCACTTGCCTTAAGTAGCTTGGTGTCTGAGTTGGATGAAATTGAGCATTTGAGCTGGTCTGGGGTCCAAAAGGTCCTTGAGTCTAAAAAAGACTTTGATCATTGGTTTGTGGTGCTGGACGATGCACCATGGGAGGACACGCCACATCTTGACAACATGGAGGATGAGCGCATCCCCTTCGATGTGCTAGACACCACGGCTGCTGAAATAATCTTTGATGCACACCTTGAACACTTGCGCAATGAATGCAAGAGGGCACAGATGCGTCATGAGTTCAAAGCAAAATTAGCATCTTCACCTTTTGTTACCCCTGGCAAACCCTGGGAGGAGGCCCGAAGCTTCATCATGAATGAAGACTTCTACCAGTGGCTTGAGGAGCCAGAATATTTGGACATTTATAACCGGCACCAGAAAGCGATCATAGACAGGGCAAAAGAAGATTTTCAGGAGCTTTTGCTGGAGTACTCTGAACTCTTCTATGAACTTGAGCTGGATGCCAAACCTAGTAAAGAGAAGATGGGAGCAATTCAAGAGGTGTTAGGTGAAGAACAACGCTTCAAGACACTTCAGAAATTGCAAGCTGAAAGGGATGCTTTAGTGCTGAAACACATCCATTTTGTGTATCATCCTACGAAGGAAACATGTCCGAACTGCCCACACTGTGTTGACAATAAAATTGAGCAAATACTAGCTTCGTGCTTCCCAACACAATACCCTTCTTTTGGAAAGCCCCACATGATTGATGGAAAGGTAGATAGGATCAATCTTGTTATACTTGGCAAAGATGGTCTTGCTAGAGAATTAGCCAATGAGATTCGGGCATTGTGTACTAATGATGATCATTATGTACTTGAAGGCAGAATGTATGAACTTGTCCTTCGGCCAATTGAGGGCAATGTTAGACTTCCTGTTAATTCGTTTCATACATCCACATTTATTCCCCATGGATGCCTGTGTTTATACAATTCAAAAGAGTCCTTGTCATATGTTGTAGAAAGTATTGAGAAGTTGCGAGAGTCCACGCTTGGCCGAAGGGACAACCATATGGCTCAGCTTCCCCTGTCACTCTTATTAGTAACCAAAAGAGGTGTTGGAGGACTGAGTGACATCGGTGGCGAGACTGCTCAAGCATTAATCTCACAGGGTCAGCAGGTAGCCATAAAACTGCATTGTAACTACCTGGAACCTGCCTCTCCAGGCACTGGCTATGGGAGAAATGTGAATGACAAGCAGATCAACCAGGTCTTAAAGGTTCTACTTGAAACAAGGAGGACTTCTACATTTCGTAGCTGTTCTCCACCTGCACCTCCGCTGCCTCCATGTATTCGAGACTTACAGCAGAACCAGAGCCCAGAGGCTGAATTGCGAATTGTCATGTGCCTAATGTGTGGAGACTCCTACGACATTGATCAGCTTCTTGCACCGTTCCTGCTTCCTCAGCATTGCAAGCCAACCTCTCCCCAAACAAGTGGCACTTCAGTGCTGCTAGAACAAACAATTGGTGGACACAAGCATACAATTGAGTTGTCCCTACTGTCATACCATGCTTCTTTTGCCACTCGTAAGAGTCGGCTGGTGCATGGCTACATCGCTGTATACTCTGCTAGCCGCAAGGCTTCTTTTGAAACCCTGTGTGCCTTTTTGTGTGAGGTTCAGGACATCATCCCTGTTCAGCTGCTTGCAGTGGGGGAAACCCGGACTGAGCTTCTGGACTCTGAGTCTGCTCATGAGTTGCTAGTCCAAGGTGAAGAACTGGCCCATGAACTTGAAGGACGGTTTTGCAGTATTGTCTGTGGCCCTGGTGGAGTTGTTGGAGGACTTCACAAACTAGACCTATTGGAACATTTTTTCACAGAGGTACTAGAAAAGAGAACCATTGTTGAGGCCAGTCATATGTATGAAAATGTTGCAGAAGCCAGTAGCACAAATGAGAATGTGTATTCGCCACACTGTGGCTCCCCAAGCCCTGTCACAATGCTGTTAGATTCTGAGGAAGACATGGAAGCTTCCCCGCCTTACCACGATGGTACACTCACCTCACATGGTGGATTCAAACTGCCTGACCTGGACTCAGGTGACACATTCTCTGTGATCTCTGACCTTAGCACCTTTGAGAACAAGCTAAATAATAAAGTTCCTCCACAAGTGAGACCCAAGCCTAGTGTCACATTTGACCTTAGAAAACCAAATTTCAACCCATATGTAGATGCAGTTAGTCATCGGCGTTCCCTTACATCTAATGTGACGTGGCCTCTAGGAGGAGATTACGATCCTTCGGACTATGCTGAGCCAATGGATGCTGTCTCTAAGCCACGCCCCAGCTATGAGGACAGCATATATTCTGTGCCACATGACAGCACACAGGGCAAAATTATTACCATCCGCAATTCCAATCGGATCCATTCTAATGGTGGAGGCAACGGTTCAGACAGTGAAGGGGATGGCAGCTCGTTGGAGAGACGTCGCAAGTTTTCAGCAGCAAGGGTGAAGCCACGGCTCTACCGTGATCGTTCCAAACGTCTGGGGAAGTTCAGCAGTTTCCGCACTAGTTTTTCCATTGGTAGTGATGATGAGATAGGCACACTCACAAGGTCAAAAGATGAAGATGTTTCAGCACTGAAGACAGACATACTCAATGAAGAAGGAGAAGATCCCAAAAAGAGGAACATACTGAAAAGTCTTCGCCGACCAGGCAAAGTAAGATTTATTTATTTATTTTACAATGCTTTTTAAAGTATGCTTGTCTGTTTTTAACATTGATATTTCATTTCATTTTTTTTTTTTTTTTTAAAGCTTTGGAAGCTTTTAATGCTTCATTAAAGGAGTCAAAACAATGCTAATTTTCTTGTATAATTGTAAAATAATCTTTATTTGTCTTGCTGTTTGTAGAAAACAAGACCAAAGCCTCGTCATTCTATCTCTAAGCCTTTGGAGAGTAACTACTTTGGGGTGCCTCTGGTGAATGTGGTTTCCCTTGAACGACCTATTCCGGTTTTCATTGACAAGTGTATTCGTTATATTGAAGCCACAGGTACATTTGCTGCTGCCGTTTCACCAACCTACTCACCTCATAAGAGTTGTGCTTAGAGAACCATATAAGCTTATCATTATCGCAGTGTCCAGTTAAAATTAGACACTTAATGGGCTGTAGCTGTCATAAATCACACCACAGCATAGTATTGCATAGTTCACTTTTTTTCTGACTGGGTTTCAGTTATGGTCATATAATAAAGATTGTAGAGCCATATTAATGTGAATTTAAGAACTTTTTACTTTTAGGATTTTTAATAGCTGCAATTGCAGTATATTAGACCTGCATGTAGTAGTAGTTTGTAACATTATATTAGAAATATAAAAATAGAGAAACTTGTACTTAATAATGTCTTAAAATGCTTAAGAGTCAAAGGAAGGTGATTTACCATTAAAGTGATCTTGTTAATCATCTCTCTCTCTCTCTCTCTCTCTCAGGTTTGACAACAGAGGGTATCTACAGGGTAAGTGGGAATAAGGCGGAGATAGAGAGCATGCAGAGACAGTTTGAACAGGGTAAGTTTTGAAGGATTTCAATACTTCAATATTGTTGTGTAATTTTGTCAGTATGATGGTGGATTTCTGTGGTTTTAATGTAAAGCAACATATAGTGTGTATGAGTGCATGTTAACAGCATGTGAAATCTTTTAATAAATGCATTTTATTTTGTTATATTCCACACAAAAAGTATTGATGGATAAGTTTTAATGCTCTTGTTTTTACTTTCTTTCTATATCTCATTCCATCACTCTTCACTTTATTAATTTGTCTTAGACCACAATCTGGACCTTGTGGAGAAGGACTTCACTGTGAACACAGTTGCTGGGGCAATGAAAAGTTTCTTCTCTGAGCTGCCTGAGCCTCTGGTTCCTTATAGCTCACAGGAAGAGCTGGTGGAAGCTTTCAGTAAGATTTCACTTGGCATTCTTTAAATGCATTTGTGCAAAAATATAATAATGAATTTTAAACTATTATATTGTTGCATGCAAGGGTAGCAACATTGTATGTTATGTCATCCATAACAGTGCCTGTCTAAGCCTGTGGAATAATCAAGATTGACATTTTTTTTGTTGTGCATAGAAATTAATGATCGAGAACAGAGGCTTCACACAATGAAGGATGTGTTAAGACGATTTCCCAGGGAGAATTTTGATGTCTTCAAATATGTAATGAGCCATCTAAACAAGTGAGTGTCAAACCACCTGCAGTTACAAACTATTAGAGATCAGTTAAAGGGATAGTTCACTCAAAAATAAAAATGTACTGTTAATTTACTCACCTTTAGGCCATCGAATATGTAGGTGACTTTTTTTCCCTTCACAGTAGAACAGTAAAGAAGGTTTTTAGCTGAAACCATGGTCATTGGTGATTCATATAATGAATATATAATGGCCACTTTCACTTTGAGAGTAAAAAAAAACATAATATACAGGCAACCCATATACAACACCCATGGCTCAATGATACATTGAGGTTTTATGAATAGAAACAATCAATCTGTGCAAGAAACTGAACATTATTTTGAACATAATTACCTTTAATCCACAGCTTGGGCAGACGGTCCTGAGTGTGTTCATGAGTTCATGAGTCTGTAGCGTGAGCTTCCTGTTGCATAATGATGTATGTGCAGGAGCTCAACTCTTTGGGGTCGGCAGAGGCACTTGCATTTTTACTGATATCAGTGATAACTAGAAATACTCATTTTGAACACACATATAAGAGTACCTATGCATCATTTGAAACTGTAAAGGGTCTACTTTTATTTGTGTACACTCACAATAACAACAAAAAGATTACAGATTTCAGTAAGTTGTACTGTATCTTTCAACATACCTTCTGATGTTCATTCATGTTTATTTTGTATTGCGCTCCACTTGAACTGAGGTGCTACAGTGATCTGTCAGGCCACAGAGTGCTAGAAAAAAAAATTGTGACAGCTCGAGAGACATCTATGGTCTCACTCTAGTGTTCTTGTGTAGATTCTTGTGAGGTTTATTGTGCTTGTAGATTCACCGCTGTAAAATCACATTGTAAATAGAAACATTTGACATTCTCCAGAGGGCACGCAAAAATGCTCTGAAGTGTTTGCCAAATCAGTTTCACCAATATATAAAGTAACTGAGGGTGATCATGCTTTCGTTTAAGGGTGCTTAGCACATTCTAGCACCCCTGTAGAACCAGGCCTCTCTTCCTCTCTGTTGTAAACAAACACAGCCTCAGCTCATGTGTGAGTTTTCTTTCTGCGCGATAGGAAGCTCGCGCTCCAGGCTGCCATGAACACACTCAGGACTATTTGCCCAGTCAGTGGATTAAGGCTAATAATGTTGTAAATACTGTTCAGTTTCTTGCACAGACCGATCGTTTTGCTTCATAAGACCTCAATGTATCGTCAGGAGCCATGGGTATTAATTTTGTTTTGCCTGTATATGTTTTTTTTGACTCTCAAAGTGATGGTAGCCATTGACTTGCATTATATGAATCACCAAGGGCCACAATTTTAGCTAAAAAAAATTTACATTTCTACTGAAGAAAAACCTACATCTTTGATGGCCTGAAGGTGAGTAAATTAACAGAAATTTTCATTTTTGGGTGAGCTATCCATTTAAAGTGAAGAGACTCCAAACCTCATCTCCCTGTTTCTTTCTCACAGGGTTAGTCAGTGGAACAGAGTCAACTTAATGACCAGTGAGAATCTCTCTATCTGTTTCTGGCCAACACTGATGCGACCGGACTTCACCTCTATGGATGCCCTAACAGCCACACGCACCTACCAGACAATCATCGAGACATTCATCCATCAGTGTGCTTTCTTCTTTTACAACCAGCCTCCTGCTGAGTCACCCACTGGCCCCTTTGGACCCCCTGGACCACTGGTGCCCTCTGGATTGCCCCCATCCCCCACAGCCGCCCCTTCTTATTGCCCTCCGACCCCACATTTTACCCCCCTTTTGCAATCTCCGCCACATTCTCCCCCCCAGAGCCCTCACACAGCCCCTGCAGAACCACAAACGCTGTGAGAAAATGTGGCCTGTTATTTAGTGAACCACACACACACACTTCAATGCATGCTTACACATCTACATACACACATCTAAATGCCTCTAAAACATGTAGCTTGTTTAGGTCAGTGTTGTATGTGGAAAAAATTGTGCTGAGCTCTCAGTACTTGCATCAGGAATGCTCATTCCTGCTCCTTGAAATCCACCTTCATGCAGAGTTTAGTTCCAGTCTGCTCTAATATACGTCTGTAATTTTTAATGTACAACAAAACCTTGATTATCTGGTTCAGGTGTGTTTGATTTGGCTTGTATCTAAACTCTTTCTAGCACTGACCTACAGTTATTGACACATACCACACACCAGTTGAAGGTCTGTGCGCTTATAAACTCTTGAACATACTATTTATTAGTGTGTAACCATCAAAGACTTCAATTAACATGTCAGCACTGCCCTTCATGTAGTTCATTACAGAAGGGGGATGGTGTTATTTTCCTGAGAGTTAATATAGATGTTCTAATCAAGAAGGATATGAACTGTTTTGAAGGATTTTAAAATTTTCCTGTTCCCTTCCTCTCAGTAGAAGGCTTATATTCATTTTTACAACAGTACATGCTGTCTTTTTATTCTTTCTCTTTGCGTCTCTGTATGGATCTGTGGTATAGAGGAAACTATAGTCATGAAAACCATGAAGCACATGTTGTTCAGCCTTTCATCTTAAAAACATTTTGGGAGATTAATAGAATTAACTTCATTTTTCTCTTTCTCTGTTTATTTTATTTCAAGAAGATTGAAATCCCTTCAGCTGCAACCATATTCACCACTTTGCCTGGCTGTTGTGTTCCACTCTACCTTTATTGGTTTCTACCCCATGCCTTTTAGTTTTAAGTTATACGAACTTTAAACGTACCATGGATTTTGGAGGAAGTTTTTATTCCTTGCTTTCAAGAGTTGAAGTTCTGACACCTGATAGCCTAGAAGGTGCCGTTGATGAGAATTTGCTTTGCTGAGTGTCTCCTGTGGATCTTTGCTCATAAATTCACCTAATGGGAGTGTTATGTGGCCTTTCTTTGAAGGCTGGGATTTAAATGGCAGTGATATCACATGGTTTTAGGGAATGTACTTCCAGTTAGAGCTGGTGAGGGGCTCAAGATCACGGAGACTGCAGATTTACTCTGACCCTTAAACATAAGACACTGAATCAGCAACTCAAAACCCTCACACCTTAATTTTGGACTCAAGTTACAAAAAAAACAAACAAAAAAAACATGTTAAAGGCCTTTTACTGATGCCTAGTCTGACTGGTGTAAGATCTTCATTGTTTTTACTTAATCTAAAGCACTTTTTTTGTCTTTTTATATAGACCTGTATTGTGAACTGTGACACTGAATAATGATTGGTAAAAAAAATTTGCCACCGTGTTTAAAAAAAGGACTTTTGGAATCAATGGACTTTTTCAAGGTGAATGTGGAATGGTCACACAGATTAAGCCTAATCCTGGACTCAAGTTCACTCTTGATGATTCTACATTCATTACTATGTCTTTTGTCCACTATTAGTATGTTTTGGACCTCCTGTACAGCCTGATTTTTGACTAACATGGACCTTAAATCACCTATTTTTTATTGTCTTCTCCATTTAACTCAGTTGGAATGACACAATTTGCCTCTACTGCTCCTACCATCTCATGTTCTGTTTAAACTCTTCTGGACAAATCCCTGATGTATAAAGACACAATGATTCATCAAGTATAGATTGTATGTATATTACCATATTACCTTATTTCTCTGAAACCACAAAGCTTCTGATGTGAAGGAAATTATTCCTGAACATATTTTGCTTGAAATTACACTTCCTATTTCTATCCAGCCAAGGTAGAAAAGCTGAAGTACCAAAGTAGTGCAATATGGCTGACGAGGGTTCAACACCAGTTGTACATATTTTGATGATTGGGTTGGGGATGAGTATGTCAGATTCAACTAAAATACTTGACAAATAGCCCATATGGCAAATCTTTGATGATTTGAAAATGCTTTCATTCATAATCCTCTTCATTCTTTGTATCTGCTGCTTTTCTACCAGGCTGAACAAGACTGAAAGAATCCCAAGTTTACTTGAAGTGTACTATTTTCCTTTCATATTGAGATTTCCGGTGAATTGCTTGAATTAGAATTAGCAGCTAGTCCAGGTGTTGATACAACCATCTGTATGTGTTATACTTGTAAGAGTGCAATTTCTCTTCAAGCTAATGTGATTAGTCAAGAAAATTATTGGTAACTGTGATGGTTATCATAATGGTTCAAGAATTGAGGCCCTTCAAGAGTGCCATGAAATGTTTTATGAAGTAGAAGTGTTTGTAGAAGTAGAGCTTCTTTGGATTTTTACTTTTGTTTTTGATTTTGATTTTCTCCTACAAGTCTGAGTATGAGAACTTGTTTATTCTCTGTCTGCTTTTGCATTGTGTTGAAGCCAGAAAATGGAATACTGGCAAAAACCCTGATTAGTTGTGATGCTGCAGCATTAGGAGTCATTTAAACAATCAAAGTGTGCAAAGTTGCGCCTCACAACACCTGACCTGCTGAGTTTACTTACCTTGAATAAATGAACTTGCCCTAGAAACTGCTAAGTGAGCTTTAGTTAAAATTCTGAGATACATGTGACAGTTGTAGAAAATCTGATCTGCCACTTTATGACGATTTAATTATATTTCTCAGCATAAACTCATGAAATAATACATCAGACTTGTAATTGGGGGCCAAGTATCAAAGGTGCCTAGGCACCTATTGTAATTGTTAGTCGTCATTGTCGTCATCATCTTCCTCCACTCTGGAAGTCTATGGCAGTTATAAAATTTGGCACACAGATCGGGGACATTCTGAACATTAAAAACAGCAATTTTGGAGTCTCTATCTCAATTAATCTAGTGCCACCAATTGTCTAAAATTTCACACACGTTTATGCTAATAATGTTTGCACCATAAGGGCGAGATTTTTTTTTTCTTTCTTTCCCTCTGATTCCTTGGCTCAAGATGTTTGATTGACATCAATTTCTGTCATGAAAAACCTACTTTTTCAAACTCCTCCTAGACCAGAGGTCTCCAAACTTTGTCCTGGAGGGCCACTGTCCTGCAGAGTTTAGCTCCAACCAGCTCCAACACACCTGCTTGAAAGTTTTGTGTATACCTAGTGAGACTTTGATTAGCTGGTTTTCAGGTGTGTTTAATTGGGGCTGGTGCTAAACTTTGCAGGACAGCGGCCCTCTGGGGCTGAGTTTGGAGACCTCTGTCCTAGACCTTTGCTCCAATTTTCATTAAAATCGAACCAGATCATCTTCAGACCATGCAGACAAAAAGTCACGGAATTCAAGTTGATTCATCAAACGGTTCTCGAGTAACTCAATGAAGTGCAAAATTGACGCAAGGCGATAGCTGTGTCTCATTCTGGAGGCTGTGTCCTCCAGAGGTCGCATTTGTAGGCTGCATACGTCAACAAGGATGTCTTATTTAGGAAAAGTAACCGTAATAAAATTGACTGTTATTCCTAATGAGGTGTAAAATACTGTAATTTTTTTTCTTACTTTGCAATCTAATAGTTTCTTTTCTTAAAGGGTTAGTTCACCCAAAAATGAAAATAATGTCATTTATTACTTACCCTCATGTCGTTCCACACCTGTAAGGCCTTCATTCATCTTCGGAACACAAATTAAGATATTGTTGATGAAATCTGATGGCTCAGTGAGGGCTCTATTGAAAGCCATTTAAACTATTAAGGTCCATAAAGGTACTAAAAACATATTTGAAACAGTTCATGTGAGTTCAGTGCTTCTATCTTAATATTAGCATATAAAGTGACAAAAATACTTTTTGTGCGCCAAAAAAACCCCAAAATAACGTCTTTTAAACAATATCTATATGGGCCGATTTCAAAACACTGCTTCATGAAGCTTCTGAGCTTTATGAATCTTTTGTTTCAAATTAGTGATTCGGATCTCCTATCAAACAGCTAAACTGCTGAAATCATGTGACTTTGGCGCTCTGATTCACTTTATTTAGTTTTTTTTTTGGGCGCACAAAAATTATTCTTGTCACTTTATAATATTAAGATAGAACTACAGATGAACTCACATGAACTGTTTCATATATGTTTTAAGTACTTTTATGGACCTTGAGTTTGAATGGCTTTGCTCTCAATAGAGGCGTCACTGAACCATCGGATTTCAACAACAATATCTTAATTTGTGTTCAGAAGATGAACAAAGGTCTTACAGCTGTAGAACGACATGAGGGTGAGTAATAAATTACATTATTTTCATTTTTGGGTGAACTAACCCTTTAAATGAGGCCGCCTCTATGACGTATGCAGCCTTCAAATGCGACCTCCATATGGATACAGCCTTTGAAATGAGATGCAGCTTAAATCTCTGCAAAGCTTTAGCATATTCTGACCACCAGAGTGTTATGACAGCCATGACCTCAGGGTATGTGCATAGTTTTGGCTAGTGTTCAGGAGATATGAAAAATTGACGTTTTTGCTTCTGAACTGGTCTCTTTAGATTTGGAACAGCAATAGTCAAATGATGACTAATATCAGACATTTTGGGCGTCGGCCATGTTGAATTTTGTTGTAAAATGCTATATTGTACGAATACATTGGCGTATCATTACGTGCCCTGAAAGGTATTCAAAAAGTTTTGGGGCATCACCACCTCTTGGTCAAAAGTTATAATGGAATTTCCAAAAATGCTAATAGCTTTTGATTATTTTTGCATATTGTAATAAAACTCTTAACAGATTCCTTGGGTCATGCTGAGAACATGGATACCAATTTTGCCATAGTTGGTCAAACTTCCTGTCTGCCATTTTGATTTTCTTTTACCCTTTCAGGCATGAATTATGACAACCTTGACAACCATGCATTTTTTCCTATGCATTTTTATTGCTCTTAGGGCATGACATTTTTTTACACATTCTTCAAAGAGATTTTCAGATGTCCACTTGAGTGGACAGTATGTATTTATGGGTTTAACTGAAGAGATACTGTATTAAACATATTACAGTAATACATCAAAAGTTTGTATATTTAAACCAATGAATAAAATTATTTTAAAAACTATAAAATATATACAAAAAAATATAAATGCAAAATATTGCAAACGTAATTGAACTTCATAGAAGTTTAACGTTGCATGTCTTTGATATCAGAACTTGATGACGTGATTTCATCAAAGATCTCTACAACCAGTCAAAATACAAGACTATAAGTTGATGGCATGATTCCAGAATGACTCTGAGGCTGTATTTCTGCAATGCTTTGGCATATTGACACCAAATTTTGCATGTGTCATTGTCACACACATCAATTTGGTCACAGCGCCACTTATTGCTCGAAAGTGATAACCATTAATGACTGTATGATTTAAACCTGCTTTTTCGAACTCCTAGTCCTTTTGTCTAATTTTCATCAAATTTGAGTCACATCACATCTTCAGACCATGCCGGAAAAAAGTTATGGATTTCATGTCGATAGATGAAACCGTTTTTTCCCCCACATCAATGAATTTGATGACATCTGAGGCTGTACACAAATTTGATAAAAGATAAATCATATTACTAGGGATTGTATTTTTGATTTTTAAGCCATTTTGACTCAAATCATTGTTGCAGTTGGTCTGATGTTCCCAGCCATGCTGGCATGACTTAGCATACCTTCTATGTGCTTGGCCCCTTAATTTCAGCTTGCAGCTATATTTATAACATGCATTTATCAGAATTATTGAGCCTCCATGGATTTTTTTTTTTTTTTTTTTACATCATTTTAAGTTCACTAATATTAGTGTAATCGGAAAAAGTCTGACCCAGACCCAGTTATATCAAGGGTCAATTCATAATTCAACAACCCTTGCTCTTTGTAAATGAATGTTCTGCTACCCTCTTGTGGCTGTAAGTTAATCAGCAGGTATGTTTAATAAATAAATGAGCACAGTTAATAATTGAACATGTAAATTAAAGAGAAAACCTGTTCATAGCTACTGGATTTTTGAATGTGGGCTAATATATAGGAGAAGGGTCTAGACTCTCGATGACTTGCGTGCGCACGCCTATCACCCTGTTTCATCCTCTTCCTGGTGCCTTTAGTTTTTATTAATTAGCAGGTCTTTCTGCTGTGAGTAGTTGGTTTTATTTTTTTCATGTTGGAGAGAAACACAGCCTTTGTTATGGTTTAAAAAAATTTGAGGGGAAGTATAGGTAGCGTGCATGACCAAAAATCTATACAGGGAGTTTTTTTTTTTTTTTTTGCTGGTTTCAGTATTTCAGAATATGAGTCTGATTAAAAGTATGTATTTAATTAAGATGGAAAAAAAAAAGATCCTATGATGAATGAGGGTCAGGACAGGAGGGCTTTAAATAAATGACAACAAACAATAAATCAATTTTGTTACATGTATGTTGTTCTCAAGTTTCTCATTGTGTTGCCTTTCGATACTAATTGACATGGTACACAAATAATCGTAGATTTAATGTTATGTTTATACTGGTTATACAGTACCATTCAAAACTTTGGGGTCAGTAAAAAAAATTTAAAATGTTTTTGAAAGAAGTCTCTTATGCTTACCAAGGCTTCATCTATTTGATCAAAAATACAGTAAAATAGTAATATTGTGAAATATTACAGTTTAAGAATATAGCCGCAAGGTCTATACCAAAGTCCACCTGAAATCTTCGCTGATAGTTAAGGTCAGTGTACACACTGTGTATACCATGACAATATCAGCATTAATATCAGCCTTCATCTCAGTTGAAATGATGGTTTAGAATTTGCTGTTAGCTTCCTAAGCATCATAATTTCAGGAATATAATCATGTTTGCTCAGAATGATTCCACATGTACAAAGTTTGTATGTACATGTTCTCCGTATGTACACAGTTTGGAGAAGTTTAAGCAAACAAGGTATACTATAGGCATAATAGCCATTGTGGCCTGGGCCATGTCAGACAAATATATATATATAAAAATTGCTAAATATTTAATAGATTAAAATTCTTTTTATGACTTTTTGCTAGCAAGGTCTAGACTATAGCTAAGTTTGGTGAAGGACTGACAACCAGCCAAGGAAGAGTTAAAAAATTTTTTTGGTTTTAACAAATTAGAAAGGCAGATACAATTTTTCGGTTTGGTCTGAAAGCAAGAACTTTTTCAAAGTTATAGCCACACATTTTCACTCGCCACAATTTTGACATTGATACCATGGGGAAAAAACTGCCATATAAAAATTTTTCATTTTATCTCATAATTTGGCAGCAGGTAGACCTATATTAGGCTACTGTTACTTTTTATGACCTGAAGCATGGATCCATTACAACTGTTTATGTTCAATTAAAACAAAACTGACTGTATATGTGAATACTAGCCAAGCCCAGCTGGTATTGTGTATCTATTTTGCAGAAAATTAGTATTGGAAGTGTTTCAGATATTTCAGTATCAATATATATTGAAAAAAAACACTATTTTTAACAACACTATTTTGCACTTAGTTTATTATTTCAGGTGTCTTTTTACAAATTGAAAATGTATATATTATATATAAAATTCAACCTGCCAAAGTGGCTAGTAGGAGTGATTGCATTACATGCCACTGCTGAAACCAACCCATTTGGCGGAATTAATGTCAAGCCCTGTGTGTGTGTGTGTGTGTGTGTGTGTGTGTGTGTGTGTGTGTGTGTGTGTGTGTGTGTGTGTGTGTGTGTGTGTGTGTGTGTGTGTGTGTGTATTTATGTATATCCCAGTTCTAATCTAAAGTATACGGTCCACCTAAAACCCCAAGGTGTGAAACCAGGTAAACCGTTTAACCAGCAGTGCTTATGAAGAGATTAAGTAAACCAAGAATATAACAAGATGGCAATCAATTTACAGTCAATTTACTCAACAATATAACAAGGGCTTAGACACCTAAATAAAAAAAAGGAAGTAAAAATAAATAAATGAGAATAAATACATTAACAAGACAATTTCTACACAGGCTCAAAAAAAGTCTAAAATTAGCTAAGAATACAAAGTTATTAGGAAAATATTATAATAAATTGTTTTTTTTTATCAACTAAGGCCAGTAAAATCCTATCTTTTATTTGTAGTTTTAGACAGGGCTTGGCTTTTAGATCCTGTACTTTACCAGTTAGTTCCCTCATGAAGAGACGAAGCTCCGCATTCACAGCCAATCTCAGTGACGTCACAATGGCACGCGTTCTAAATATTCCCGACTTCAGCGGCAGTCCTGTAGGCTATTAACGCTGGAATTCTCTTTCGAGCTCAGTGTGTGTCTCTAACTGCAGGACGGAAAAGGTAAGAGCAAGTTTCTTCATGAAGCTTCGCTCGGCGAGTCGGTGAGTCTGGGATTGGATTGCGTACGCGAAACGCAATTCTCGCGAAAGATTTTACGTGTCTGCTGCTTTCGTTGTGCCGCGGAGCAGCATCCGGTCTACGGCACGGACTGGCACCCGGTTTATTCGTGCTCTCCCTGGGGCGAGGAGCTAGAGTATGCTTGGGTTAGGTGTAACGGCGCTGATGACCACCAGGGAGACACGCGAAGCCGGTACTTGGCCCACGCTGCCAGGGTGTGGTTGGTGGGTGTTCAGTGTTTCAGCCACATGTTTATTTGAGGTTTCAGACATTTAAATGAGGGCTATATATATATATAAAAAAAAAAATACATTTATAGTTTTTTAAATGCACATTCCATACACTCATATGGAAGCTGCAATAATCCTTTCAATTAGGCTATAATTTGACGAAATTGTTTATTCATATCAGATACAATGCGTATGAAACAAAGTTTACTCTCTTCTCCCAGTTCACCAGCCACTTACGTTTATTTCGGGAAAATTTAGGAATTTGCGTGATGTAAATACGACAGATCCTTTGTTTTACCCACGTAGAAGGCGACGTTTCAGGACCTTGCGCAACGTTCCCTAAAAGTTCTCAAAAGGTGACGAAAATTCCGAACCTTTACGGAAAATTTTGACGTTCTTAAAACGTCCTCTTTTGGTAATGAACGTGACCTTCAGGAAACATTCAGGACGTTCTTGGAATGTTTAGAGGACTATAGGACGTTCTGTTAACTTCCCAAATCTACTCTTTGTAACGTTCTCGCGCGACCATAAAATAACCAAGAACGCCCCCCTAAACTCATATCAGAAACGTTATTAAATGACCAACAGAGGACCATGTGGCAACGTTCAGTTAATGTCCCAAATATCCTCATTGTAACGTTCTTATGTGACCATAAAATTAACCAAATTGGAATGTCCCCCTAAAATCATATAAGGAACCTTGAACTGCAGCTCTTTCATTACCAAAAGAGGACGTTTTATGTCACAAATTTTCTGTAAAATTTCTGAATTTTCGTCACTTTCAGAGAACTTTTAGGCAAAGTTGCACAAGGTCACAAGAACGTCGCCTTCTATGTGGCTGTTTTATAGGAAATAGTAAATAGTTTGAAGTCACCCTTATGGAGGTGAGCGTTTGCTTTAGATGGGCTCTTGATTCTTGCCTTTTTAATGTTAGATTTTTTTCTGGTTGCTTTAACTGTGATTTCAATACACGTTGGCTATAGCATAAAACATAAAAGAAATTTTGATAAGATTTGGGTTGTCTAGTGCTGATTCAACCATCATAGATTGTCCTAAACTCTCTGACCATCCCCAGAGTCTAAACTACGAGTGAACTACTATATGTTAGTGTCTTTTAGACTCACACAGACATCATGAATCAGTGTATGATTCTCAACAATGGTGACACTAAACAAAAATCTTTGTGACTTTAGTAGCTTGTTTTGTAATGTTCAGAGTTAGTCTATCTGAAAATTTTGTCACCATTGTTGAGGATCATACGCAGAATCTTGATGTCTGTGTGAATCTACATGATGCTGTCTGAATAATTTCTGTGTAATGATAAAAACTTTCAAAATGTTAATGCAGAGCAAGATTTTGTGTGTCATCATAGGGCTACAACATGAAAGAAAATACAATATCCAGGGATCAGTGAATAAAACCACTGTATTTGATCAGTTTTTTTTTTCTCACATATTTTTTTGTAACAAATGCTTTAAAAACACAGTCACAACAATTGGAGAAAAAAAATAAAGTTTAAATGTCAAGGGTCAGGAGCCCAACTAAAGCAAATGCTTAGCTCCGTAACGTGACATTGATAAATTTTGATAAAACATCAACACCTCATTAAGAAGATTTGTATGAAGAAATAAAGTCAGAGTGGTTAGTAATAAGTGAAGGTGCTGAGATCTAGAGAGATCTGTTAGTGTTTAATGTTGTTTCTGTTATCTGAGTTTTGTGAGGTTACCATTGTGCTGGAGAGTAGCGCCTGTGCTTCAGTCAGTGATGATCCAGAAACACTGATGTTCTGCTGCATGTTGCTTTCTTTAAAGGCTGCAGTAACTGTGTAGTTACATTAGTTCATGTGCTGTTGTCAGCTAATGATTTACTGCAATAATTTGCATTTTAAAGAAAAGGTTTCATAATATGAATCCAGGAGTTACCTGTAAAGAGCTTTTTTTTGTTAGACATTTAAGAAAAAATTGTTTTTGTTTGAACAGCTACTTTTGTTAGTCAATTTAGCTCTATTTTCAATTAAATGTTTTGAGAAGGGCAGCAGGGACGTTCTGAACTCCACATCGTGACCATCTCTGAACGTACTGGGAACGTCCCTACTGGTGTAAAGGACGTTGTCTAGTAACGTTCCCAGTATGTTCAGAGACGGTCACAATGTGGAGTTCTTTTAGGGTTTGGGGGATGTTATTTGACTGACCTTCACAGAACATTCAAGACGTTCTCTGAATGTTTAGGGAACCATACTTTATTTGGAAATGTTCTCAGAACGTCCCTGCTGCCCTTCTCAAAAAAATTGAATTGGAAATTAGAAATAAATTGACAAGCAAAAGTGGCTTTTCAAACAAAAACTAATATTTCTTAAATGTCTAACAAAAAAAAAAGCCCATTACAGTTGTTTCCTGGATTAATATTATGAAACTTTTTCTTTAAAATGCAAATTATTGTAGTTAATCATTAGCTGATAACAGCACATGCATGAGGTAACGTAACTACTGTATTACTACAGGCTTTAAAGAAAGTAACATGCAGCAGAACATCAGTGTTTCCGGATCATCACTGACTGAAGCACAGGCGCTACTCTCCAGCACAATGGTGACCTCACAAAACTCAGATAACAGAAACAGAACATTAATCGCAGTGTCTTCATTTATTACTTTACACTTATCTGACTCTGTTTCTTTCATACAAATCTTCTTAATGAGGTGTTGATGTTTTATCAAAATTTATAAATATCACCGCTCTTGCTTTAGTTGGGCTCATGACCCTTGACATTTTGACTTTATTTTTTCTCCAATTGTTGTAACTTTGTTTCTAAAGCATTTGTTACAAAAAAAAAGCTGATTAAATGGATTTGGTTGGTGATTATATCATCATACAGTGGTCTTATTCACTGATCTCCAAATATTGTATTTTTTTTCATGTTGTTGTAATTCTATAATGATACACAAAATCTTGCTTTGACATTTTGAAAGTTTTTATCATTATGTAAAAATAATTTAGACAGCATCATACAGATTCACACAGACATCAAGATTCAACGTATGATCCTCAACAATGGTGACGAAATTTTCAGATAAACAGATTAACTCTGAGCATCACAAAACAAGCTACTTAAGTCACAAAGATTTTTGTTTATTGTCACCATTGTTGAGGTTCACACGCTGATTCATGATGTCTGTGTGAGTCTAAAAGACACTGCTCAAAATTGTATGAATAAAGAATTAAATTAACTAACTATTAATCAATGGAAGACTAACATATAATACACTCATAATTTAGACTCTGGGGATGGTCAGAGAGTTTAGGACATTCTATGATGATTGAATCACCAGCATTACACAAACCAATTCATCTGATCAAAATTTCTCTTACGTTTTGACCTATAACAAACATGTCTTGAAAACACAGTTAAAGCAACCAGAAAAAAATCTAACATTAAAAAGGCAAGAATCAAGAGCCCATCTAAAGCAAACGCTCACCTCCATAACGGTGACTTCAAACTTTACTATTTCCTATAAAACAGCCACATAGAAGGCGACGTTCTTGTGACCTTGTGCAACTTTGCCTAAAAGTTCTCTAAAAGTGATGAAAATTCAGAAATTTTACAGAACATTTGGGACATAAAACGTCCTCTTTTGGTAATGTAAGAGCTGCAGTTCAAGGTTCCTTATATGATTTTAGGGGGACATTCCAATTTGGTTAATTTTATGGTCACATAAGAACGTTACAATGAGGATATTTGGGACATTAACTGAACGTTGCCACATGGTCCTCTGTTGGTCATTTAATAACGTTCCTGATATGAGTTTAGGGGGAATTTAAATTTAAATATGAAAACATATATCACATATATAATGATCACATATATTATGACACAAAAATTTTACATTTTTAAGTTTTCTTCTTGTTTAATCTAACAGTAGAGGGAGTGATTTCTTTTGAAAGTCACTCTCTTTTTGACACCTGTATGTTGCTATTTCATCATCAAACCCTAACTTTCAGTAAAGATTCAAGATGGATTTTGCAGTAAAAACCACGCCATAAAATACATTTAAAATATGGATCGCTAATCACATGCGCCATTGGTGCTTGGACCCCAATGATTGCAGTTTGCACCTATATTTTAGATTTATTATCATTGTTGAAGACAGTTGTGCTATTTTTAAGGAAATCTTGATCAATTTTTTTAAATAAATATCTTTTGTAACATTATAAGGCCCGGTTTCACAGACAGGGCTTAGATTAAACCAGAATTAGGCATTCGTTCCATTAGGGCATTTAAGTAGCTTTTATAAAAATGCCTTAGAAAAAATATTAGGCCTACTGGTGTACATCTTGAGATAAAACAATGGCTCATATTTTGAGATATGGAACACATGATGAACATGTAACTGGGGGTAAATGTCTTTACTGTCACTTTTGGCCGGTTTGCATCCTTGTTGAATAAAAGCATTATGTTTTCAAAAAGAAATCTTACTGACCCCAAAATTTTTAACAATAGACCTTATGCGCCAGAGAAACGTGAAGCCATCTTGAGAATTTTGTCTTTGAACTTATGTTATTGCGGTAGCCCTGTATATTTCTGTGGCATCACTGTCAAAGAATAATTAGCTGGTGAAGTGGATTTACTTATTTTAGAGTTAACAAAAGTTATCATGAGCATTGTAATGTTTACAGCAGATGTCTTAACAAATGTCAGTAAACTGGGAAGATTTTAAAATGAACAGTTCATTCATAAATACATAAGATTGTTGTGGAAATACAAACTTGAAGTCAGAAGACAACGAGCGCAGTGCTGAAAAGGGGCAGGGCTACATAAGGTCTATAGTGTATTTATAAACAGTTATCGTTCTAATGACACCTACTGTTAGTATTTAACAAGAGCTCATGGTCATGAAAACATGCTTCTCTGATTATCTCCCCATGTCCTCAGGCTCGATTTGAGGGGGGATGCAGGGAGATGGCATCCCCCTTGTTGAAAAAAAATGACAAAAAGCATCCCCTCTGTAAAGCCACCATCCCCCCTTACCATCCCCTTTATGATTAACAGTGTTATGTATTATGTAAATCATATCATGTAAAAGAAATTTTAAAATTCGCTGTATGATAGTTAACCAACTAAAACAGCGATTGACCAATCAGAACTCAGTATTGTAACTTGCTGCGCACAGTCTTGCCAGAGCTCTGATTCAAGACCTTTCAAGGAAAGTTCAAGTCGGTCATATTTGCAACGCCTCCTGGCAGCTATTTCGGGCATCCAAGACCAATTCCTGTCTATTTGAAGTCTTCTGTTACGAGATTTCAAAGACTTTGAAGATTTTAATGACGATTGGTTTTCAGTGTCTGTTTTATTTGGTTACAAGATTTCAATGACAGATCATTTTTTTTCTGTTTGAGATTTCAGTGACAATCAGCTTTGCTCTATTATGAGATTTCTTTAACACTTCTTCCTTCAGCTACACAGTCTCCCATCCAGGTAAAGATCAGGCTCAACCATGCTCCACTTCAGTGGGTGTGCAAGTAAAAACTTCAGGTTGACTACTGCAGGACTTCACAAACATTTTTTTTCAACCATAGACCCTGTTATGTACACATATAAATCTCAACAATGGTAACGTGCTTCATGCCACAATACATTCTATAACAGATTTTTAAGTTAAACTTAACTGCATTACATCTACATGATAAAAAACACTCTGTGTAAGATTAGACCACTAGAAGACCACAACCTCTTCATCATCATGCCGCAATGCATGCTGGGAACAATAGTACAAAACTCCCAGCATGCATCACAGCATGAATAAATTATGCAGTTGAATTGTCCTGTTATTCTCTTTAATTCTAACTATTTGCTTTTATTTTTTGCTGTGGTTTTTGTTGTCTTTTAGCTTTTTGTGATGTCCAGAGTTGATCTTGTCTGAATATTTTGTTGTCACCATTGTTGAGATTCATACGCTGATTGCTCATATCTGTGTTTGTCCTTGTAGATTACTATTTTCTGCTTGCTTTCTAACTGATTTTTGTATTACAGTGTGATCTCATATTTCAATAAAACAGGGTTTGTAATTTAGGTGTGTTAAAGATGAAACACAATTATTTTATTTCATATGACAAAAGTAATTCATGTTATTTTATAATGATTGAGAAACATTATAAGAGTTATGAGCCCAAAAATGGAAATACCAATCACCATTATGGTGACTACAAATAAAACAAACATGAACATTAAACTTTTGTTAATTCTCAATAAGAAGTTCTGTAGCTGGATGACAGAAATAAAGTCAGTCTTTATTAATATGTGAAGCTGTAATGCTGTTTGTGGAGTTGTTTAATCCTCCTCTGCTGAGATCTGGAGAGATCTGGGGCCTCATTAAGAAACCATCTTAAATTTGATCTCACGATCATTTTTTAGATGTGCGTACTTGTGATTCATAGAATGAACGTACACACCGAAAACGAGCTTACGCCTCTCTTTCAGGTGTGAAATCAATAAATTGCAAATGATCTTGAACTTGTGCGCAGCTGAATGGTTTCAGTTCTCTGCGTTGTAAACGACACCTAATTAATGTCATTTACATATAAAAGATCACCAGTCATTGTCCAAATCCTTTAATTTAGAATGGCGAGCTGCAAGAATAGCTTAGATTTACAAAAACCTGCAGTACTCTGACAAGGAAAAGTGTGTATGTCTGTTCAGACCCTGACGTGGCGCTAAGCACTTTTCCACGTTAAAGACCATTTTTATAAATATGAGTGTTGGCATGAATTTAAGCATATGCACACTCTAAGATCATCTGTGCGTATGCACGCTTTATAAATGAGGCCCTTAATGTCTTCTTTTATCTTCAGTTGATTTCTTCTAAGGCTATGGCTGAGGTCAGTTGTAGCTCTCGTGTTTCTGTTTGTCTCTTTTTTCTGTTCTCTTCTTTCCTTCAGTGATTTTGCTTGTTAATAGGCTTGTTAATTCTAAGATGATTCTATAAATAATATATAAATATTCTGTGGCTCAGATAAGGTCTAGTTCTGGTTTATTTAACAGGAGCGGTCCGCCCAAGTGTCATCATGTGGCCCAGATCATCATACCACTCGTGGCAGAAACTCATTTATTGAGTTATTTTTATTTCAGTTAAAACGTTCACCGCGCTCTCCCAGCTAATCAGGTGCCAGGATCTATATTTCAAATTAAAAATACAAAAAAAGTGCAGACTTTTTTTGTATTCTAGAGTTATTTTTATTAAAAACATATTTTGATAATGGACAAACACTTCAGTGCCCCCAAAGGCAGCAATTTAGGTAGCCTATATAAAGGGATGATTGTGTGTGTGTGTTTGTGTAAGAGAGAGTCTGGTGGTCACTCATCCAATACTAGAATGCTATAAATAATTTAATGAATACTGCCTATTTTACTACTCTTTAAACCAATAAAAATGTTTAAAAATATAATTAGAAATATCATCCTCATAACTGATAATTTTCTAAAAATAAACCTTGCACTCAGGAAATATGAAACATTATATAATTTGATGTCACAACCTTGCAGCTGCACCACTAGTTGAAGTGATGAAGTCATATTCTACACGTTTTGTCCACATAGAACATTAGTTGAAGTTTTCTTGCACCAAAAACTAAAAGTTCCAGAATCTGAGCACAGTCTGAATCTCAATCAGGAAAACTCAGATGGTACTGAATTAATTTGATGTTAAGAACAGAAAGATAAACAGAAATCAAACAAATAAATCTGCATTGTTTTCTCATTTAAATGACTGGAATTTTAAATTGGTTATATAACTGCAATGTAGTCATACAAAAAGTCCTGCATTCATTTGATAAAATTTTATTTTCTATGAAAAACAAATCAAGAGCATTAAGGCTGATACCTGTGTGCAAACAGGTGGTGAAGTCATTGACAGCTGTCACAGGACATATAGGTTCTTTAATTACAGTAATTCTGCAGCTCAAAGATGCTGCAGGGTTTGTGGCAGCACTGCTCCACTATGCCTCTCTTCCTTATCAGCTCAGCATGATCTTTAAATGCAAAGTCAGCCACCTCAGTTTCCTGGGCAGATTTAGGAGGAAGGAAACCTGGGAAAAATACAATAATAGAGAAAATCCTGACATCAGTCTAGTTTAATATTAGAGAACAACTGAGCCAATTCTTATTTTGAAGTTAATTCTTTGTAGTTCACCATTCATTTAGATAAAAAAAAATAGTAGACAATCAGATCAGACACTGGGGTTAAAATCATCTTGAATTGCCACCAAAATATGTCTAGCCTTGATGAGATACTGTGAAGCGTATTTTACACAATTAAAGGGTTAGTTCACCCAAAAATGAAAATTCTGTCATTAATTACTTGCCCTAATGTCATTCCAAACCTGTAAGACTTTTGTTCATCTTTGAAATCAAAATGAAGATCTCTTTGATGAAATCTGAGAGCTTCCTGTCCCTCCATAGACAGCCCATGCAATTGTAACTTTGATAATTCAAAAAGTTCATAAAGAGATCGGAAAACTAAGCCATATGAATCAAGTGGTTTAGTCTAAATTTTCTGAAGAGACTCGATCGCTTTATATGATGAACAGATTTAATTTAAGCTTTTATTCAGATATAAACATTGATCACCGAACACAAACAAAAGCTCAACCAAACCTGAATGACGCACAAGAACAAGTCTCTTCTGGAAGCTCAAACGTGCTGTGTAACACACGATAATGAACCTCATTAGTTACGCAGCTTATTTGAGCTTCCAGAAGAGGTTTGTTCTTACACGTCATTCAGGTTTCGTTGAGCATCTGTTTATGCTTGAATTGCTTGCATTATTATGAAAAATTGCTTATATTATTATTATGAACACCTGCTTTATTCAGTTTTATTTATTTACTTATTCATGCTATTTGCATTTCAAAGGTCCATAAAATAGACTATGGGCCCTACATGGATTTGTATCCACTAGCTAGTATGGGCTAATTCAAAACCCCTGGAACTCATGGACAAACCCATGTAGGACCCATACCTCAAGCCTACACTGTGCCTACATTGACCCCACCATGCAATGTTGGCTTGGGTACACTGTGCAAAATTAAATAATCTTTGCAGTATCCAGAGTATTATTATTTCTTATCATCGTCATCAATGGTAGTGAACAGCACTACCTTTCAAAGCTCCTTAACTAGAAACATAGTCTTTCTTACCCATAAGAGGGTCAACATCTCTCTTGGGGTTGTAAAAGAAGCCTGTTGGCCCACAGACCAGGTAAAGGGCATCGACGAGATGAGATCCACACAGGTGCTGCGGGGCCCCTGCGTTAGCATTCACACTGGAGACGGCCAGCAGGAACAACAGAGCACCAGCCTGGAGCCACACTGCCATGGTCACACTGACAGAAAAACAGATACATGCCCTTTTACTGATAAAACAAATGTACATCTACATGCATAAAGTTGCATCAACAGTACACACAGTTACAATAGCATTTTCTGTTTACCATCTTGCTGGTCACTTACCTGTTCTTGAAGCAGACAAGGAATGGTAGAGATGGTAGAGGAGAGATGGTTTGGGACGAACAGTGTGTCCTTCTCACTTTTATACATGCGTTTAGGCATGTTCTGCAGTCTTTGCCTGAATCAGCGGAAAACGAATCCTGTGCACAAACACACTTTAACTCTTTTAAGTGACCGTCCAATTACACATGCCACATTAGCTGTGTTTGCCCAACTAATTCACATGAACTCCTGAGTGATACTACGCTCATGAAAGACAAACACATTCTGCTGCTCACGCAGGTCTAGTAGCCTGTGCTGTCAATCTCAAGTGAGTACTGGTTAATTGTTAATAAGTCTTGAGGAAAGTAGTTTACACAGAATAGCCTGATCATGGATGTGCTACGGTGACAGCTGGTGGCTTCTCTTCGTAAAAGAGAATGCCTTTCTCCAGGCATCTCATTCTCGAGAAAATGGGATTACATGTCTCATTATTCATTAGTAATGTTTGTGATGTCCTCGCTGACGTTTTCTAGCAATGAAGATGTGTGATTAGTCAATACAGGGCCGCGTTATCCTAATGGGCAACATGGGCTGCAGCCCAGGGCCCCGAACGCTGGGGGGGCCCCGAGACAATCCTCTTTCGCGTTTTAAAACGAATCGTCGTCACACACCTGAATCAAGAGTCACGGGCGCAGCGGACACGCACGCAGGAATACAACCAGGACAGTGTCGTGGCGTCTGGGTATGCACGTGCATATGGGCCTGGGTGGATTGGTGCCCCGCTATTACAGGCTTAACACCAAGGTATACTTCGGGCGTTCGCATCGCGTAATTTCCGTCATCAGGAGAGTTCGCACCCGTCCGCGTGCAGCCCAATTTTCGTGATGGCACGGACCGTGTGTGTACTCTACAACAGCCCATGCAAAAGTGAATTGAGTGATTGAAAACAAAAGTCCACTAGATAGTGCGCAGTGTACACGCCGAACGCATCTTTCCGCAGCCACATACTTTTAAAGGCTCGACACAGAAGCCGTGTGCATGTTCATAAAAATGAAGCATAATAGAAATAATGTTGTCAATAACTTGCTAAAGCCTATCTATGTTAAATGTTACTACTAAAATCATTAAGAAGCTGAATAAATTGACAAAGAAAGGGTCCATACAATGTCTTAACGATGATCTATTGCATGACCGTCATTTTTAAAGTGGGTTTCTGAAACTTATGCATGCAGTAATGTAAGTAGTACAGAATTTTAAATGAGTCATATTGGTTTTCAGAAATAAAAAAATAAAATAAAAAAAAACGCTACATCTGCACATTTTAAGATACTGCACAAGATGTGAATAAATGTAACTTGTACACTCGTTGGGGTGGATACGTTTTATTCAACGAAATAAAATGCACATAAAATGTGATGGAAACATATTTAGAGAAGAAACTAACAGTACATTTATTAGGTATAAAACGTGCATTAAAAAAAAGTCTGTGACAATAATTAATCAACTAGAATAATCTTCAGACACATCGCATCTGAAATGATGATATGACCATTCTGAAATTCCAAAGCCATGAGTCGAATCGGTCGAATTTAAACTTGGACTTGTTAAAAAGCCTTTTTTAATTTTAATTTTATTTTTTACATTTTTATATCAGCAATGCAAAGTCATAATGATGGAGGAGCGTACATGAGCCTACTGTAGTAGACTACAGTTGTTGTCAATCATAGAAAAGTTTTTTACCATTTTTGTCTGCATGTTTTAAATTGATAATATCTTATTCATATTAAAATCTTCTGACTCATTCGCATAAGACGCGCGATTATGGATGTCGAGGGGGAGGGGGGCCTTTGCGATCGTTAGCCCAGGGCCCCGCGAAGGCTTAACGCGGCACTGAGTCAATATAGTAGCCTGTTTTTGAAGATTTCATAGCAAACTACCACAAACTTTCATAATGTTCTAAAGAGTCGAGGAATCATAAACAGTGATTGTCAAATTGTTGGATTGCCTAATAAAAAGATTTTAAATACAATGTTCTACAGAGTTAAAAGACACTCCACACAAGTTAAAAATTGTAGATAGTGTTTTCTGTCACAAAATATACTTGAAAAAAAAGTAACATCATCTGCTATTATTTAACAAAATCAGCTTTTTATGAGATTCCATCTACATTATATGTAATGTCTCCCTTTTTTCATAAAATTGCAAAATCTTTTACAATATATTTTAGCATATTTAACATTTAGCAGTAAATGAGAAAGTGAAGCTGTTTAGTGTTAATATAACAGTGCTCTCTCTCAAGATCCATAAAGGTACTAAAAACATATTTAAATCATTTCATGTGAGTACAGTGGCTCAATATTAATATTATAAAGTGACGAGAATGTTTTTGGTGCGCCAAAAAACAGAACAAAATAATGACTTGGTGATAGCCGATTTCAAAACACTGCTTCAGGAAGATTCGGAGCACAAATGAATCAGTGTATCGAATCATGATTCAGATCGCGTGTCAAACTGCCAACGGCTGAAATCACGTGACTTTGGTGCTCCGAACAACAGATTCGATACACTGATTCATTTGTGCTCCGATGCTTCCTGAAGCAGTGTTTTGAAACCGGCCATCATTAAGTCGTTATTTTGTTTTTTGGCATACCAAAAATATTATCGTCGCTTTATAATATCAATAATGAACCACTGTACTCACATGAACCGATTTAAATATGTTTTTAGTACCTTTATGGATCTTGAGAGAGGAAATGTCATTGCTCCCTATTAAGGCCTCACGGACGGAGCCATCGGATTTCAACTAAAATATCTTAATCTGTGTTCCGAAGATTAACGAAGGTGTTAAGGGTGTGAAAAAGCATGAGGGTAAGTAATAAATGACAAAATTTTCATTTTTGGGTTAACTAACCCTTTCATGACTTTTGGCCCTTTTTAGGGTTATCTTATAATAAAGCTGTTTTTATAGTATAGTGATAGTCATCATGTAGTGAATGTGCCAAAGCTATATAGATCCAAGCTAACTAAAGAGGAAAATATTTTATGGGGGTGCTTTTTATTTTACAATAAAAGTATGTATTCTACAGCACGTTTCCTGAATGCAGTCCACCTTCTTATGGTTATGGCTGTAAGTAAACACCATTGTTCATTTAAAGAAATGTATTTATTTACAACTTTTTTTAAACAAGTGCTCACCTCTGAAAACATGCAGTTTTAACATACCTTCACACATTACATTTAAGGTAAAGTGGCATGATAACAATTACAATAAGAGCTACAAAATAAACATCTCTGACACAATATAAAACAGTAAGTCCATATCAAATAAATGTGTAAAACTGAATCAGCATAATATTTAACATTAAAATATAATTTATATTGCATCTATCATACATTACAGTTTGTATATTTGATTATTGCTTTTACATAGGCAGTGTGTTATGAAGCGTTAACCTTTTGAAATGGAGCCTATGTTAAGTCCAACACCCTAAATTACCCAGCAAAACCCTTGGTTAGCCCATATCATTTCTATATTAAATGAATAAATCACTTAGATCTTAACCCTTTTTTATGATGTTGCTTCAGGGAAACAAACCCATTTTCTTCACTTTGCAAGCTCATGATGCATGTAAAATAGCAATAAAATTGTTTTAATGAAGAGATGACTCTGATGGATTTTTAGTCACATTATACACTTGCAGTCATTTTAGAAATCTTTTTTTTTTTAAATATATGATGCACAGATTTGCATGTTTGCATAAACTTCCAACTTTAAAACATTCCAAGTTATTTAATTGATTTGTATGAAAGGAATAATTGCTTAAATGTGTTTGTTACCAAGAAGCAATATTGGCAGAAGTTAGTTGTTAGTATTCTTCGCAGTAACATTTGAATCATTCATTTCTAATAATTATTTAATTGTTGCAACAATACATACAAATGAAAACCCAGAATATGTTGTAACATTGCTTTCACAATGCATACAATATGGGCTTAACATTTCATCAACTTCATAATAACGATGATGAATTGATAAAAAAAACATTCATCCCATCTCTATACATTTTAAGCATAGAAAAACATGCAGCTCAGTTCTGCAGTTAGTAAATTAGTACATTATCTCAGTGTTGTATTCAAGCATTACATAATATTACCTTCACATTCAATTTCCATGTAAACTAATTTATTGTAACGTGATTTGTCTGACTTTAACAGTTTGTGTCAGTAGTACAGCTTTTAAAAACAAATTTACCTGATGATTATAGATGCTTACGTGCATATACACTTTTAGTGTAATATATTAGACCACCTTGTGTTTTACATCTTTCACACAGCTGCAGCTTACTCCATCATCCAGCAGAACAGAAGAGACATCTAGAGACAAAACACATTCATGTGAGCTGCTTTAGCAACAGTTGGTGTTTTTTATTTGGGTGCTTTACCCAAAAAAGAGAAAGAGAGAAAGAGAAAGAGAGCATAACATGGACTGAGTATATTCATTCTTTCTTTTCACATCAGAAATATGAGTCACTTTCAATCTCATAATCAAACTTTTGTTCAAAGCTGTATTTCATTAAATTCACATTTATTTCTTTTAATAGCTCTTATGGTGTGTTGCTTTGTGATGAATCTACGGAATTGTGAACTAATAAGCAAACCGCGAATCATCAGTGGAGGAGTTATTAAAAACAAGGACACTGCAGCAGGTAACTGTGACTTACGTTACACTGTGTGTCGTCCTGATGTCACACTCACCCTTTAGTTCAGAGATTTCTTTCTCTGCATTTCCATTGATAGTTTGGGCTTGTTTTCTGTCCACCATGTCAGTCCTCACTTGTCCTAGAGTCCTGAGGAGACACATAGTGTCAAACGTGGCTTCCCCTCCTTCCGACAGCAGCTCTAATACCTGTGTACACAAATCACACACAAATGTATTAGTCTTCACTCACTGACACCAGCGTCTAGATCGGAGAATGAGATATTAGACAAAGAAATAAACAGATGCATACAATTTAAACATTCAAATGCACAAACCTGCAAACATTTGTAGCTCTTAAGCTCGCTCAAGTTTTCCTCCAAGAACAGCAGGTAGATGCTGAGGTCATCATAGCGCCGGGTAGAAGGCTGCAAATCCAGAACGTGTCCGAAAGCAGGCAGGAGGTGGTATGGACGGAGGAACTGGGCACGCTGGTGCTGACGGGCAGGTTGAAAGGCAGCGTACACCACAGCTGGTACTAACAGCAAATACACCACCAGATTCATGCAACTTAGGAGACGAAAAACACCCACTGCCACTAGCTTACACTGAACTGCTTCTGGCACCGCACTTTCATTTACCAGTATACCTGGTGAAACACACACACACAATTCAGAGAACAAACATCGTAATACGATTAGACACACACTTTCACCATCGTATTTTTATATTAATTCCTGCAGTGTATCCCTTGTGTGGAAATGCACACAAGCACACTAGCTAGCACACACCTCTGCGCAGGTTACAGGAGAACTGATCACTGTGTGAAACCCAAAGGATGTAGTAGGTCAGATAAGAGCAGGCCAGCAGTAAAGTGAGGAATGTTAAAACCCGACAAAGCAGATATTTTGCAGCCAAAGCCCATGATGAACGTTTTGTCTTTAAGTACTGCTCTACCAGAGGGTACTTAAAACAAGCTTCAGTCAATTCAAGACCACTGAGAGTGAGAAAGAGAGAGAGAGAAGGAGAGAATTTGAGATTGAGGTTAAGATCAGTAGAACCAGAATATTATGGATATTTATAGTTTTGGGTTATGATTGAAGGAAGGAAAAGAAATAGAAAAGAAGTTTAAATAGCAAAGTCAGTTGTTCGCAAGCTTTCATACAATAAATAATAAAAGGTAAAATGACTAGTGAATTTAACTGGCACATCAAAAGACTTTTTTGTCACCGATTTTTAAAATACACTACTGTTAAAAGTATGGAGTTAGTATGATTTTTAAAAAATAATATTACTTTTAAAGGTGCCCTAGAATTAAAAATTGAATTTATCTTGGCATAGTTAAATAACAAGAGTTCA
Organism: Chanodichthys erythropterus; assembly: GCF_024489055.1. NCBI lineage: Eukaryota > Metazoa > Chordata > Actinopteri > Cypriniformes > Xenocyprididae > Chanodichthys > Chanodichthys erythropterus. Next base: position 38,885,313 of record NC_090233.1, on the reverse strand, counting down.
GTACATGGAAAAGACATACAGTGAGTCTCAAACTCCATTGTTTCCTCCTTCTTATATAAATCTCATTTGTTTAAACGACCTCCGAAGAACAGGCGAATCTCAACATAACACAGACTGTTACGTAACAGTCTGTGTGTACGCCCCCAATAATTGCATATGCCAGCCCATGGTCGAGGCATTACACAAGGGCAGCCAGTATTAACATCTGGATGAAAGGCATTAGACAAGGGCAGAACGTCTGGATGTGCACAGCTGAATCATCAGACTAGGTAAGCAAGCAAGGACAATAGCAAAAAATGGCAGATGGAACAATAATAACTGACATGATCCATGATAACATGATATTTCTAAACTATCTTTCTAAATGTTTCGTTAGCATGTTGTTAATGTACTGTTAAATGTGGTTAAAGTTACCATCGTTTATTAATGTATTCACTGAGACAAGAGCCGTAGCTATTTTCATTTTTAAACATTTGCAGTCTGTATAATGCATAAACACAACTTTATTCTTTATAAATCTCTCCAACAGTGTAGCATTAGCCGTTAGCCATGGAGCATAGCCTCAAACTCATTCAGAATCAATGTAAACATCAAAATAAACACTGCACACATTAGCTGTTTGAACTTTTTTTATGTTGTTTAAGGCAAGTGCGAGCTCTTGGGGCGTGGAGCACGGGATTTAAAGGGCCACACACCCTGAATCGGCTCATTTCTAATTATGCCCCAAAATAGGCAGTTAAAAAAATGAATTTAAAAAAATCTATGGGGTATTTTGAGCTGAAACTTCACAGACACATTCAGGGGACACCTTAGACTTATATTACATCTTTTAAAAAAAAGTTCTAGGGCACCTTTAATCAGTAAGGATGCATTAAATTGATCAAAAGTGACAGTTAGATGGTTCAAATAAATGCTGTTCTTTTGAACTTCCTACACATCAAAAAATCCTGAAAAAAAGATCCCTCCTGTGGTTCCCCGCACTTTTTAGACTTCTGATGGCACTGTAGATAATAAGAAATGTTTCCTGAGCACCAGAACAGCATGTCAGAATGATTTCTGAAAGATCATGTGACACTGGAGACTGGAGTAATGATGCTGAAAATTCAACTTTACCATCACAGGAATAAATTACATTTTAAAATATATTCAAATATAAGTCTTAGTTTTTTGAACAACTGATCATGAATTGGGAAAATTTAGAGGCAGCTTGCAGACACCAACCCCATGATAATCAAAAGCTGTATGTCACAACTGAAAACGTGAACTTTAGGTTGCCATTATAGCCGGAGCTTTGAAAATGTTCAGTGCACTACACCTGTGTGGGTCCTCTGAGGTGTCTTTGTCTTGTTGGGATGTGAGACTCTTGGCCAGACGGATGGCACGGTTGTAGCAACGGTCAAGTTCCTCCATGATAAAACTGAGGTCAGAGGATAAGGAAGGGGTAGCCGTGAAACGCCAGAATAGAGCAGGTATATACATGAGGACGGCGACCAGCAGAAGGATATAAGGAAAGAACTGAAGGTAAAGAGACAGAGAATAAGACAAACACAAGCAACAAGGAACCTCTTTTAATATGCCATTGTCACTCATCACAACCAAGCACATTACCTTGTGTAGATGAAGGGGGGCGCTATCAGCCCCATTGTCTGTAGGGTGATGCTCTACTGCGGCCCAGCAGAATGAGTCCACATATGCAGCCTGTCTCATTGTGAAGTTAGTGGGTGGAAAACATGTGATCTGGGTACCTAAGAGACAGGGGATTACACAAGAACAGAAGAGAACAAAAGAGCTATGTGATGGAAATTTGATTCATCTCATCTCAAAAATACTCATATATGCTACTTAAACACACAAAAATACATATAATAGTGTTTTTGCATCTCTGTTATGAGCAAAACATATTGCTGATTAAACATGGTATTTAAGTGCATTATGCAAGTCTGCTTTGTGATAATTTATAAATCTCTTTGAAATCATCCATCTTGTTCATCACCATATTAGCAAGTAGAGGAGACCAGAAACAATTGCCTCCTTCATAATTTACATGTTTCTTAATGTCCGAAATTAAGCAACAGCTTAGAGATAAAATAGATAAAACAGGTACTGATTGCTAAATTTTGTGAAACAACCCCACTCCTTTTCCTTAGGAAGACACAACTTTACTAAGCATAATAGTTTTGTGACTGAAAAAGTGTGGTACTTCTGCCCCCGTCTCTCTTTCACGGAGACAAAAAACACTCCCCAGTAACAGTGGCTGAAATAAAAATAAACAATGTTTACAATGTGCGTGGAAAACGACTGGCCCTAATAAGTATTATAATTGATCAAATAGTTCATAAGTATTACAATTATTGTAAGGGCATTTATCCTACAAAGAACGATGTTAACAGTTCTCATGCTTATAAATCGCTGCATTTGTCTCACGTTTTGTTAACGCGCATATCGCTCGTGACGCATCAACAACAGTGACGCGCCCATTCTGGATTTACACACAAAACCGATTAGCAATTGGCTCTGGTCTTTGTTCAAGTAATCGACCATAAGTTGTGTAAAAACACGCCCTTAATTGTTGGCGAATGTTTAATAGTATTGCGAATTATTAATAATATTAGTCTCGATTTAGCGAGTGTCTTTCAACAATTGGCAGCCTTTCTGTACAAATCCGTTACAAGGTAAACCGAGAGATGGGCTTCATGTTTCTGAGTTTGAACCTGTATATCTCAACAAGTTTATACCACTGTATCTCTATCGGACTTTTCAAAGTAAACCTTGCTGATGTTTTACGCAAATTCCGGTAGCTGTGATAAAATGTTTTTACTGACCCACAGAGACTTCTTGTGCAAAGGCGAGTGAGATGAGTAACAAAGGAAGCCCGACTGCGATAAAACTGACCAGCTTGTCTGTGGCCAGTTCCAGTTGCAAGCCTTTATACTTAGATTCACTCTGTTCTTTCAATAAAAAATCAGAAAACACATATTCAGTCGCAACGCGCGCTATAGCCATTGTTAAGATGAAATGTATTTGCCAAGTGCACCGCTAGTTCCGGTGGGCAGGGTTACGCGCACGGTTCACCAACCAATAACAACAACATCAGTGGGAATCAGAAACCTTACAGTAGTTCACTTTGAGTCAGTTGCCCAACTATTAAATAATAAAATTTTAAAAGGGCAGTACACACTTTGACACACACAAAGGCAGCAATGAAGTATGAAGGACACTTCCAGGATAGTAGTAAACAAAGAGGCTAATAATAATTTAGAGAAAACCTTTAGAAAATTACAAGGTTCTGATTATACATGATTATTATATTGTTGTAATTTTGTATCAACCTGTATATTTGTATACATAGGCTATAGGCCTATTTATTTATTTATAATGTACATATACAGAAAGTATAGAGTAAATGCTTGCTAGTTCTGTTTGATTTGTTATGCAAGTAATATTTGAACTCTTCTTTTGCCAAGAGGTCCCTGAAGGACAGCTACAGGTATTGACAGAGAGTTTTAAGGTGAAATTAACCAGAGGAAAATTACATTGTTTTCTGTCTGCCCAGGAGTGCACATGCACATGTCACTATAAGTATGAACCATAAAGAAAAGAATATGAGTATAAAATGTAAAGAACACACACACACACACACACACACACACACAAAAATAGAAGTGGGAAAAAATGAATTAGTAGTGGCTCTAACCACTGAAGTTGGGAAATTTCCCCGCTTTTGCTGTGAGACAGTGAGGTGCTGGTTAGGTAAACCACAGACAGTGAAGATACGTCAGATGGAGGATCCATGCAGTGTTCACAAGACAGCAGCGTGGCTTCCCACAACATTTTTTCTTACTGTCAGTGACATTGACCATGCCACCCCATTTGCATGGCTTGTCCATTATTGAATACAGACAAACAAAGGAATTTTGGGATATACAGGCTATTTCTTATTCAAACAAACAAACAAACAAGTAGCCTATGTAAAGAGATGTGTTTGATTTACTATTCATCCTTGAGAATGTAGCATTTATTCAGTCCTCCAGTGTTTATATAGAAGCATATTTTTCAAAAACATGGTTGATGGTGCATATGAATGTATGACATTTTTGTCACTGCATTGCACATAGTTCACACACCTTTAGATGGTACCTGGTAATTAGTACTTTTAGTAACTTTTTGCTTCTTTCTGTGCAAGGATCATTAATTCTTTACAGAATCTCCACATATCTTAGCACCGCTGTTGTCTACACAGCTTCATGAATGTTTTTTTTTTTTCTTTTTTTTTTTCAAACAGACATAAAAATGGATTTCAGTGAAAGCTCAGCTTTATTGACTTAATTAGAGTGAAGAAACAAGTTGCAAAGACAAAAAAAGATAGTAAGATAGAAACTGCAGGCATTTTCTGAAGAAATACAGGAAATATTTTGATTTAAATGCTCTTTTTATTATTATGTGTAGCCATCTTTGGCAGTTTGTATATCATCTCATGTTTTTTTCAGTCGTGGAACAGGTCAAAGAAGCTGTGGTCATCTGGGGCCTCCTCGAATGCCACGCCCTCACAAAAGGCCGGGGGCACAAAGACTTGTGGGTCATCAACTTCTGTTTCAACACCGAAGAAACTGAAGCAGAAAATAGCTTGGTTAATTGACTCATATGCAGGATACAATAAAATGTATAGTCATTCTCCAGAAGAAATGTTTTAAGAGAAACTTGAATACTCTGCAGTACTCTAAATACTGTTCCTACAGGGCATCTCTGCTTTACCTGAAGAGAAGGTCCTTCTTCTCACCATAGTAGGATCCAGAGACCGGCAAACAGCCACAGGAAGTGGTTGACAGAGAGTAGTGAGCTGAAAAGAAAATCCGCCAAAAAGTAAACATGATTGTTTTCATTTTGAAAAGCAATAGAATAACCAAATAAGTAAAAAAAAGAAAAAAAAAAAAAAAAAAAAATAAGAAGAAGAAGAAAAAAGGGTAAGGACCATGAAGTTCAGACAACTTTCCATTCCAGACCCGGACTCTGAGTCCCTGTTCTGTGATTGAGGGGCTGCCCATGTAAATCTCAGACTCGTGAGTGGCATCGGGTGGAATCTCCATCAGGTGCTTACGGAACTGCAGAGTCTCCTTCTTGCAACTCTCGTTTTTACTGTCTATCTCATAAAGTATACCCTGTGTGGAAAAAGTGCTTTATTACATATTATATTGACTAAAAAGTTTTTATTCAACAAAAACTGAAAATATAATTTTTGCTGCTTGTTCAAATTACTTAATTAAAAAGAGCTAAAGCAACACAATTCCTACACATTTTGTCCTAACTTAATTTCATCATGTTTAATCCACCAAAATATATCTAGTATTGAAGTTTACTTAATCGGTTTGTGTTGGGGTTAATGAATTTTGTTCAATTAACTGAAAACGGGCGGTGCTTGTTAGTTCCCATCATGCATTGCATATGGCTGGATAAAGAGTGAAAATGTTTAAAAATCTGGTGTTATTTTATGTGTTTTGCAGTAAGATGAAAACAGGGATGCTTGATAGTGTTTAATAGTGTTCAGGGTTCACTTATATTGCAATTATTAGAATGTTTTAAATTTCACTGGGTTACCATTGTAGAGAAGAGTGGGGCGTTTGCTTAGATTGGTGCTTCACAATCAATTTCAGTTTTGAGCTGAAAGCTTACATTTAATGTGCTAGTGTGTGTACTAGGCTGTTGATTATCTAGTCCAGTCTAAGGAATCAATCATGTAACACATATATGAAGCTTAATTGAATAAAAGAACATATTGGATGAATGGATGTTCTGAAAGAATGAATCAATAAACCTTACAAAATTCACTTTGAGACTACTTAATTGTGTCACTGAAAAAATTTCCTCATGTAACATTAACAAATTATATTTGTATAACTTAATTGATTCATGTGAGATCGATGTACACTATTAAATCATGTAAATTCAACACACTTTTTTTTCAGTGCTCAATCACAAGCTGAAAGAGGAAGAGGAATAGAGAGAGAGAGAGAGAGAGAGAGAGAGAATTGCTGACTAGGCCTACCTCTTCAAAATGTATGAGCACATCCATATGCGAAGTTTTGTTCGCGTGAGTAGTGTCTTCCACAAAACGAAATTTATTCGCTTTGGAGTCATAACTGAACTCTCCAGATGCAAGGTCATGACCCCCCGTTGAAACCTGAATATGCGTTTTGCATGTCAAACAAAAGAGAACATTAAGAATGTTACATTTTTCAGTAAACATACTATTTATTTAACTTTTAATAATTCAGAAGTTTCAAATGACTCTCAAGGTCTTAGGTAATGAAACAAAATATAATTGTCAATCCTTTTTGCAAATTGCAAGTTTTTTTAACACAGTTAAAATGCATTTTAAAGGGAATACCTTCGCTAAAGCCCTTAAAATTAGTTTTTGTATAGCTTAAAAAGCTGTGTACCCATCATTAGAATTATAATGTTTCATAAATAGTGAAAAATTAGTGCTTGCTTGTATTTAGATTATGCAGCATTTTTTAAAGGCAAATTGTACTGCTTACTAACTGCCTGCTCTAATTATTAAACATCCCTGTGAAATTTTGTACACTCACCACTTTCATTGTTCCACTGGTCAAAGGTGGTGAATCTAAAAAAAGAAATAAAAAAGTAATATTTCTGCCACATCATCTGCAGCTTCAGATTCAACACGTTCTCATTCTCATTTAGGATAATTTTAGAGGGGAAAAAAACAGCAATATTACAAAAACTGATTATTCTTTAACCACAAAGACAAGAAATGTTTAAAGCTCTTACGACATGGCTGGCGATGAGAAGAAGCCCATGCGACAGCACAGAGGCACGAGAACACCACACAGAGCAGCTTGACTGTATGCATCATTGCTCTCTAGCTTTCTTCAAGTCCAGACACTTCCACCCTCATTCAGATTGTGCTTTTTATATATAATCGCTGCACCCCATATAAATGCCCCCTCCCTTTTGGACATCCAGCAATGGAATAAACAAAAGATGTTTTGACATCACCTTCTGTTGTGTGCAAATGAGAAAGCTGGACAAAATTGGCACAAAAGAGCATTTACAAGACAAAAAGCTTAATTTAAATAAACAATCCCCCCCATCCGCCTCTGATCGGCACTCAGGGGTGCTGGCTCCATACTGGTAGACCACAAGTCCAGGACTGTTGGTATCACATCACATGATTTCGGTTCATGTAAGGTAATGATTGTGCTGTCTCGATCAAGGAAAAACAAAACAAAAACAAAAGTCAGTTATACAGGTGTGAAAACAAAAGCCCATCTGGTACTTTCCTCGTCACTGTGTTCTACTATCAGAGGCCTACATTTGCATCTGATTTTTACGTTTTAAGAATTGACCACAATGATCTTTCAGTTCACAGAACAAGAGGAAAACGCTCATGCACATTCATAAATGATGTAAATATGCAAATATGTAAAATAAGTAAAAGAGTGGAAAATCTCTAGAAGTCAAGAAATGAAAATATTTACTGAAGGAAAATACTGTAGTCACAGAATTTGATGGCTATGACTAGTTGACAGAGCTTATATTGGTTCTTTATATTGTTTGTTGTCTAGTTCTAGTTCTAATTTCAAAATGAACGCGAAGAAAACATTTGGGTCAGTTGATTTTTCACCCAGGTAATTTTACAAGATGAAGACAAGCTTCAAATGTTAAAATCAGCTGTTGTTGAATCTTTGCACCTGAGACATGCAGAAACTCAAGTACATATCTAGAAACTTCAAAAAGAGTTTTGAATATAATGTATTGATTCTGATTTCTTGTAAAGAGGACCCGAGAAATCCCCCTAAAGGTTTGTAGGCCACTTTCACTATTGCTGTTTTATGACAGGAATTGTCATGAATAGGTTCTGAAATTTGCTTTTATATGGTAAAGATCCGAGTGTGGAAAATTGTTCTTAGATCAGTTTTAAAGAAATGCTTTGCTTACTAGCTGATGCATGTTGCGAAATCTGGATATTTCAAAAAAATACATTAGGCATATGCTTTTCTTACTCACAATGCAAGGGTCAGTCCAGTTCCAATTCCTGTGTGGGTGTTTGGTACAAACATTGCCTGTGTGACTGTAAATTATGTTACTTAAACTGGCTTGATTAAAGCTAAAACCTTAAAGCAAAAGAAGCTTTTCATTGTGAATTTAAGATGAAAGCATAATAATGAATAGCAAAAGAGGAGGTGACCAGCCCAGATGTTCACCTTTGTGAGCTCTGTTCTGCTGGAGTCAATGCGGGATACTTAGGACTGGTGAAATTTAGTTTATTTGCTTTCCCTGCTTGAAGCAGTCTTGTTTTTTAGGCAAAAGGGAACATCAAACCAGAAGGCAAAACTAAACGACAGATTTACCATCGCATTTGCTCTGAACATTTTCCGCATATCAATATTTCATTGTTATAATGTAACTTTATTCATAGAAACAAGACAATGTTTTAAAGTGATATTTTTTTAATAACTCCACAGTTCCACAAACACTTTGTCCTTGGAAGCATCTGAGGTACTTCTGCTTAACCTGACAACTGGAAATGAATGTTTTTCCTGTAACTTTGTCCTGTGTCTGTTTTGCAACACTAATTGTATAATTATACTCTTGATATTATGTAGTGAATGAATGTAAAAGGTCTGTTAAGAGGTCTGCTGGCCTTTGGAGAATCGGAGGCCTTCTAATATTCTAAAATCAGTGATAGCTTTAGGCTCTCATTGCCATCTTGTGGACCATTTGAAAGCAACAGCCCCCTTTTCCCCGATCAACTTCCGAATGTGTTCAGACTGGAGATTCAAGGGGTTACAGCCTCATTCATCAGGCTATCAGGCACTCTTCTCTAATAGGACTGAAGGTGCTCATCAACATCTCATAGTTCAGCTAAGGAATGTTTAGCAGTTTTGGGATCTGGGATCACCTTTAGGATTCCAGCATCAGAACAAGGATTACCATGCAAGATCAAGTATTGTTATTTGCTCTCTCTCTCTCTCTCTCTCTCTCTCTCTCTCTATCTCTCTCTCTCTCTCTCTCTCCTCTTTCTTTCTGTAGTTCTGTAGTTGGAGATATGCATTTTTTTTTCACACTGTCACACAACCAACAAAATGTTTACTAATATTATTCATATTAATATTATTAGTATATTATTATAATTTGAGCATGAGAGTTTGTCTGACTGTGTTTCGTATCCCTGTTTCGTATTCACTTTCAGATTCAAGGAGAAATTGTGATACCAGACAAAAGAAGATACCATAGGAACCAGAATATACAGGTGCATCGCAATAAATTAGAATGTCGTGGAAAAATTCATTTATTTCAGTAATTCAACTTAAATTGTGGAACTCGTGTATTAAATAAATTCAGTGCGCACAGACTGAAGTACTTTAAGTCTTTGGTTCTTTTAATTGTGATGATTTTTGGCAAAAAAAACACCAATTCACAATCTCAACAAATTAGAATACTTCATAAGATCAATAAAAAAAAGGATATTGTAAACAGAAATGTCAGGCTTCTGAACAGTATGTTCATTTCTATGCACTCAATACTTGGTTGGGGCTCCTTTTGCATGAATTACAGCAGCAATGCAGCGTGGCATGGAGTCTATCAGCTTGTGGCACTGCTCAAGTGTCATGAGAGTCCAGGTTGCCTTGATAGCGGCCTTCAGGTCATCTGCATTGTTGGGTCTGGTGTCTCTCATCTTCTTCTTGACAATACCCCCATAGATTCTCTATGGGGTTCAGGTCAGGTGAGTTTGATGGCCAATCAAGCACAGTAACACCATGGTCATTGAACCAGCTTTTAGTACCTTTGGCAGTGTGGGCAGATGCCAAGTTCTGCTGGAAAATGAAATCAGCATCTCCATAAAACTTGTCAGCAGAAGGAAGCATGATGTGCTCTAAAATTTCCTGGTAGACGGCTGCGTTGACTGTGGACTTCAGAAAACACAGTGGACCAACACCAGCAGATGACATGGCACCCCAAACCATCACTGACTGTGGACACTTCACACTGGACTTCAAGCAACATGGTTTCTGTGCCTCCCCACTCTTCCTCCAGACTCTGGGACCTTGATTTCCAAATGAAATGCAAAATTTAATTTCATCTGAAAAGAGGACTTTGGACCACTGAGCAACAGTCCAGTTCTTTTTCTCTTTAGCCCAGGTAATGATGCATATGAATATGCTTTGGCACAGCACTCTGTGAACAGCCAGCTCTTTCAGCAATGACCCTCTGTGGCTTACCCTCATTGTAAAGGCTCTTGATGATCGTCTTCTGGATAACTGTCAAGTCCGCAGACTTCCCCATTACTGCTGTTGGGATTACTGACCTAAACCCGGTATTTATACCCTGAGAATAGTAATGTCATAGAACTTGAAATTAAATATTCTAATAATTTGAGATACTGATTTTTTATTTTATTTTGATGAGCAGCAAGCTGTATTAAAAAGAAAAAAGTCTGGAAATATTTTACTTTATGTCTAATAAATCTAGAATATATTTAAGCTTTATTTTTTTAATTAAATTACAGAAAAAAAAAACTTTTTCATGATATTCTAATTTATTGAGATGCACCTATTTACTGAGTGCATATCTGATCTCACTTGATGGCCATCAAACTCATTTAGTCCACTTGACTAAAATGGGATTCGGTTGTTCATATAAACATTACAGCACTGGATCCGATGTCCTGACAGCCCAGCTTGACAAAAATTATGATAAGGGAAAGAGAAACTGAGAAAGAAAAAAGGGGAGAAAGAAATTGAAGGAGAGCGAGAGCAAGAGAGATGTAAGACATTTAGCTGAGAAATGTATCAAAACTGATGTGTCATAAGGAAAACTAATATACAGTATTGGATGAGTCAGGACTGAGAATGACAGCAAGACAGAAATAGAGACACTGCTGGAAAAAAAAATGAGGAAGAACTAGGCCTACTGGAATCATTTCAGGAGGGAAGTTGATATCAAAAGTGAGTATATGTCGTGTTGATTATATCGCAATATGTTATGCAAAAGTATGGTTTCGCCTGAAATATACACTTAGACACTTAAAATAGTAAATATGTCAACATAACATGTGTGTGAATTACCTATTCATGCATGAACAGTCATTTGAGTCATAAGTGCCTGTAGACATCGTGACCCCCAGTAAAATCTGTGTGGGTGTTTGAGTTGAGAATTACCCCCTCCTACGAGTCACCACTGTGCAACAAGAAATTACAACACGTACATCACCATTTTGCTCTGCCTCCACACTTGTGGTTTCTGCCCTACACTTCTCTGTTCTTCCCCCTCCACAAAGGATCTCTCAAGGGATTACCAGGAACAACCAAGACATGGTTTGGTAGACTTCTTTAAGAGGAAGCATATGCCCAAATTAAGAAAAGTACCAGTATATAGTATTACAACGCATTGGGTTTCAAAAGTCTGAAGCCATATTAAAAATTTGGCACTTCAAATTTTGAAAACTTTTTTTATATTTTTCTTATTATTTTATTATTTCTATATTTTATTATAGTTTCATTACTTAATGTAATGACAGAATAAGTGTTTATGATGAAGACTGCATCCTCCTGAATGCTTGAGTCTTTTCTTATTTTGACATTGTGGTCTTGTGGAAGTGGCGGATAGTGTTGTTTTCTGTGGACGTTCAGGCACGTTCAGCTAGGTGGCCAGTGCAGTGCGGCCTAGGTGTTGGTCGTCTTTGGTCATCATCTGGAGTGCTGAAACACCTGCAATCACACAAAAGAGAAAAGGGAAACATATCCTGCCAAGGAAAATATTTTAATCAAATAACACTTAACTGCTCCTAAAACTGTCCCTCTTTAATATTGGCAGGACACTACTGTGTTTATCAGTGGATGTATGTTTATGTCTTCGTCCTCCGGCGACAATCTAGAGCCTAAAAACCCTAGTCCCGCCATTTCTGGACTCTGATAAACACTACTACCATATATCCCTCATCTCTAGGTAGATGTTTCAAATCCCACTGGCTCATGTCGATCCACTTTTCTTTTCTTTGCACCTTAACTGCTCCATCAGCTACCAAGAGATCCTGATGTGGGCTGTTCCACCTGGATTCTCGCTGTGACCTCTGAGTTTTTTTAATTGTTAATTTACCATGGCCCACCTTTGGAGGTGTCAAAACTTTATTCTTGGCATTGTGTACTGCCAGGCTGAGTCTTTCATCAGTTTGGACAAGGCTGTCAGATGTTAGATTTTCATTGGGCATGGGCCGGCCTGTGACATGTTCAAAGACGCTTAGTCCTGTTTTCCTGTGGTCATCCTCACTGCATTGGTCGTCTTCATGCAGCTCAACTCCATTTGTTATCAATGATGTTTTTTCTTTGTGCAGTTAAATCTGCATCTGTTTACTGTCTGGTTATCTGTCTTGCTCAAGTTGTCTTAATGCCACTGTATATGCATGTGGCGACCAGGGCGGGTGAGAGCCGTGAGGGAACGGCGCGAGACCGGTGACGCAAGTGATAACGAGCATCACCTGGGAAGAGCACCGGCCTTGAGTCTCTCACGGAGGAGCTCCGGGAGCATAAAAGGAGGAGCGACGACCGTGAAGGACGAGAGAGGACCAGGCCTGGACTTTATTTTATGTTTTATTATGTTTGTGTGGCCAGCAGATGTCCGCGAGGGTCTGCCTGCATTACTTTTGTTTTGTTCTTTGTTTATTTTATATTAAAGTTACGTTAAATGTTCACCGGTTCCCGCCTCCTCCTTCCCATATTTACGAACTGTGTTACAGTGCACCTCTCTCCTTTACGGTTTGTTTAGCAGCACCGTCTACTAGGACATCATCTTTGGCTTCAGTTGTTGAAACTTCTGTGTATGCTTTCACCTTCTTTGCATACACATGGAGTACATCAGTTGTTGGATGAGATGTCACTAGTTGGTGCTGCAGAGAGAGGTTCTTCAGTTTTCCTGCGGCTCAAAAGCTTTCAGCAGAGTTTGCTTTTGCTTGTCTGTCAGCTGCTGAAACCTCTTCAACAAGTTGTCCTCGTCATCACTTTGATGTGTTAAAATCAACTTGCAATCACGAACCCAGTGTCCTTCTTCGTTGCAGTACCTGCATCTTCTTTGACTTTTTGCTTTTGGGTATCTCACATATTCATGTTCTTCATACCCCGTTGTCCTGTTGTTGAATGACAAGGTTTTGGTTTGCAAAGCTCTGAGATTGACTTCCTGTTAGGGATGTACAGATCCGATCATGTGATCGGAAATCGGGCCCGATCACGTGGTTTCAGACTCGATCGGAATCGGACGTTACCTCCCGATCAGGACTCGGATATATATGTATTAGGGGTGCAACGGTTCTCGGTAAAAAAAATCGAACCATACCGTATGGTTTGTTTAAAATAGCAACGTGGAAAACAGACAGAGTTCAAATAATGTACGTTTCAGTCGATGGATGCGCAAAACGTTACAACAACGATAATCAAAAAGCGTGGACAAAACAGTCACTCTTTGTAAACTGTTAACTGCGAGTGCCGTCTGCTCTCATGTCCAGTCATTTACGCCGTCATCACCCGGGTGTTGATACAGGTGAGACCGGAACAGTACACGTTGCTATCTGTGTTTAAACTAACTCATTTAAGCCTTGCTGATTTAAACCTTCAAGAACAAGACGCGAAAGAGAGCTCGCGCACTGTGAGAAGATTTGTGTGCGCTCATCCGAAGCGCGCACACGCTTATTCCAGTCAGCGCGCAAATACCGAGTTCTCTTTCACCTCTTGCGCTTCAGCGGACAAATTCATACAAAATTTATTTAAAAATGCCCGTCCTAGCGAGTATCCTAGCAAACATAGTCGGTTATGTCTTAAGTGAACGTATATTAGTCGAGAAAGACAGCGCATGTGTAACAGTATAGGTATAGGCTACTGGATTGTGCATGTCTTAAAGGGAGAAAAACTATTCCTGCTGCCTGTTTTTAATGTTAAATAAAACAACAAATAACATAGAAATCATTTACTGCTCTTGACTGAATAGTTTTTGTAACTTCAATAATGATTAATCTTTATTTATTTTATACAGTAAAGATAATATGCAGTGATATTTTATATTTGATTACTTTATCCATTTTCTGTACGTGAAAACGACTGTTAGATACCTGAAAAGCACTGTTCCTGGCTCTGTTTTTTCGCTCTTCTTTATTCTTTTTCATGTATTTTAGAAGTATCGGATCGGGACTCGGTATCGGTAGATACTAAAAATCAAATGACTCGGACTCGAGGGAAAAAAACGTGATCGGGACATCCCTACTTCCTGTGTTCTTTCAATCTTTGCTGACCATTCAGCAATCTGCATGAATTCTGTTCCAATGATGTCCCAGTCATCATACCTGATTTTAAGGGCTTTAGAAATCTCAGGTTTCAGTCCATTTACAAATGCGGTTTTAAGAGGCATGCCAGTATCTTTGCTGAGATCTTCATTGTTGTTCACACCGGCATATTCCAACCAAATTTGTATGAAGCGTTCTTCATACTCAGCAACACTTTCTCCTGTCTTTGAGGTAATTTTAGCCCAATTAACCTCTGCAGGTTTCAGTTCAAACAAGAATGTTCGTACAGCTTCCTATCCAGCCTCAATGTTCTCTTGAGACTCACCAGTCCTTCTTTCAACACTTTCTGTTAATCTCTTTTAGTCAGTGTCCCTTAAGTTCACATTAACAATCATCACTCCGTCTAGTGGGTGCAAATTGTAGATTTTCTGCAAGTGCTGAAGAAATTGCCAAGCTTTCCATGGTTGTTTGTATACATCTGGAAAATCTTTTAACCATTTGTCAACTTGCTCTGGAGTAGCTGGCTGGTATGTTCTGTGTGGAACATATTTCTTTACCACTTTTGTGACAGTTCGAGTTCGTCGTTCACCATTTTCCTCATACTCCTCCTCATTGTCAATTTCAACTTCAGTTCTTCTGTTTTTGACAATTACAGGAGCAAGCCTAACCTTCAAGTTGTCCTTTA